>NW_019943620.1:59559-66134 GCF_002910315.2 Salvelinus sp. IW2-2015
AGAACGCACCACCGGGGGCAAACTACCTGCCCTCCAGGACACCTACACCACCCGATGTCACAGGAAGGCCATAAAGATCATCAAGGACATCAACCACCCAAGCCACTGCCTGTTCACCCCGCTATCATCCAGAAGGCGAGGTCAGTACAGGTGCATCAAAGCAGGGACCGAGAGACTGAAAAACAGCTTCTATCTCAAGGCCATCAGACTGTTAAACAGCCACCACTAACATTTAGCGGCCGCTGCCAACATACTGACTCAACTCCAGCCACTTTTAAAAATGGGAATTGATGGAAATTATGTAAAAATGTACCACTAGCCACTTTAAACAATGCCACTTAATATAATGTTTACATACCCTACATTACCCATCTCATATGTATATACTGTACTCTATATCATCTACTGCATCTTGCCATCTTTATGTAATACATGTACCACTAGCCACTTTAAACTATGCCACTTTATGTTTACATACCCTACAGTACTCATCTCATATGTATATACCGTACTCTATACCATCTACTGCATCTTGCCATGTCGTTCTGTACCACCACTCATTCATATATCTTTATGTACATATTCTTTATCCCTTTACACTTGTGTGTGTGTATAAGGTAGTAGTTGTGGAATTGTTAGGTTAGATTACTTGTTGGTTATTACTGCATTGTCGGAACTAGAAGCACAAGCATTTCGCTACACTCGCATTAACATCTGCTAACCATGTGTATGTGACTAATAAAATTTGATTTGATTTGATTTGATTTGATTTGATGTCTTGAGATGTTGCTTCAATTTATCCTCATAATTTTCCTCCCTCATTATGCCATCTATTTTGTGAAGTGCACCAGTCCCCCCTGCAGCAAAGCACCCCCACAACATGATGATGCCACCCCCGTGCTTCACGGTTGGGATGGTGTTCCTCGGCTTGCAAGCGTCCCCCTTTCTCCTCCAAACATAACGATGGTCATTATGGCCAAACAGTTCTATTTTTGTTTCATCTGACCAGATGACATTTCTCCAAAAAGTAGGACCTTTGTCCCCATGTGCATTTGCAAACTGTAGTCTGTCTTTTTTATGGCAGAAATATAGATAAAAATAATCCCTTACCTTTGATGATCTTCATATGGTTGCACTCAGGAGACATTAATTTACTCAATAAATGTTATTTTTGTTCGATAAAGTCTCTTTATATCCAAAAACCTTTATATCCGCGCGTTTTCTTCAGTAATCCACAGGCTCAAACGCAGTCAAAACAGGAAGACATGTCCACCTGTATCCCAGGGCCTTTGTGAGATTGGGACCCATCCTTTTAAAAGATCACACAGTGCCACCCACAGAACGGAAGCAGATTTAACTGCCTCAAGCATTTCACCTCCATTGTGATGCGTACTTTAAGTTAAAGAAGATAGAGGTATTTAAAACTCTTGCATATCTTCATTTATTTCCACAATTAATGAACAATATGCGTAATATTGTAGGCACTTCATACGAAGGATTGTTACCTATAACCAGGACTGGCATTACAATTTTTTTTTTTTAAATTGGCCAAACAATTATTTTTGGGGGAAACATGTGTTGTGATTCATCCTATGCTCTATCCCTAACATCATTAACCCTTAGCAACAGATGTGGGATACATACAAACACACTCATCACCCTTCCCCAACAACCAACCACAAGCTCAGATGTTCAGCAGTTGTTCCTTCCCAGAGCCCAACTCGAGAAGACTTGATGTGCGAACGCATATACAGTAGTAGCGGTTTGAGAAGGCCATGCAAAATTGGCAAGAATGGGGAAATTTGATTAACCAATGTCAAGTCTTAGGTGATGGAGCTCAGATACGCCCCCGTTCCCCTGGAATACACACACGCTGGTCCCCCGTTGTGACCATTATCCCAAGCTTCTCTGAGCAGTCAGACCTTTCGGTTATTGTGTGTCGCCAGTGCCAGAAAAATGTGTCCCCTCTTTTGTTGTTAGAGTGTGACCCCCTTCCCATGGGTTACTGCAGCTATTGTTGCCAGCAATGCCGCAACCTGGGTGGGGGACTCCACCGGAATTCCCACCGGCTAGGTACAAGGTCGTCAAAATTCTCATTAGCAGCTTTGAAAAATTCCTTGTGTATTATGCTCTCCCATCAGGGGGCTTTGGCTTTGTAGGACCAAACCTGCCAGGCAGGCTCAGACTCTTGAGGGGGCGGTGGTTCTCTAGTGGGTCTCTGACCACATGTATCTTTCTGTCTTGTCTGCGTATAGGCTACTTGCAGTAGGCCTATAAAACAGATAAGGACTTCTCCTCAGTGTATGGATCGCTCAGGTAGTGGACCTCACCTAGTGGACCTCACCTAGCGGACCTGTCCTACTGGACCTCACCTAGTGGACCTCACCTAGTGGACCTCACCTAGTGGACCTCGCCTAGTGGATCTCTCCTAGTGGACCTCACCTAGTGGATCTCTCCTAGTGGACCTTCACCTAGTGGATCTCACCTAGTGGACCTCTCCTAGTGGACCTCTCCTAGTGGATCTCACCTAGTGGATCTCTCCTTAGTAGGACCTCCCTAGTGGGATCTTTCCTAGATGGACCATTACCTAGTTGGAACTCTTTTCCTTAGGTTGGGGGGATTTTTTCTTCGTCTCCTAGTGGTCCTTTACCGGAGTGTACCTCTCCTAGTGGATCTCTCCTAGTGGACCTCACCTAGTGGACCTGTCTACTTGACCCTCTCCTTAGTGGCCGTTTACTAGTGGACCTTTACCTAGTGGACCTTCTCTAGTGGATCTCACCTAGTGGACTCTCCTAGTGGACCTCCTCCTAGTGGATCTCTCCTAGTGGACTTTACTTAGTGGATCTCTCCTAGTGGATCTCTCCTAGTGGATCTCTCCTAGTGGACCTTTACCTAGTGGACCTGTTCCTAGTGGATCTTCCTAGTGGATCTCTCCTAGTGGACCTCACCTAGTGGACCTGTCCTACTGGACCTCACTATGGACCTCTCCTAGTGGTCTCTTCTACTGGACCTCACCTAGTTGGACCTTTACCTAGTGGACCTCTCCTAGTGGACCTTTACCTAGTGGACCTCTCCTAGTGGACCTCACCTAGTGGACCTGTCCTACTGGATCTCTTCTACTGGACCTCACCTAGTGGACTTCTTAGTGGACCTCACCTAGTGGACTGTCCTACTGGATCTCTCTACTGGACCTCACCTAGTGGACCTTTACCTAGTGGACCTCACCTAGTGGATTCACCTAGTGGACCCTTTTTAACCTAGTGGACCTCTCCTAGTGGACCTTTTACCTAGTGGACCTCACCTAGTGGACCTTTACCTAGTGGACCTCACCTAGTGGACCTGCTACCTAGTGGACCTTTACCTAGTGGACCTCACCTAGTGGACCTTTTACCTAGTGGACCTCACCTAGTGGACCTTTACCTAGTGGACCTCACCTAGTGGACCTTTACCTAGTGGACCTCACCTATGTGACCTCACCTAGTGGACCTTCACCTATGGACTCCCTAGTGGACCACCTAGTGGACCTTTACCTAGTGGACCTCACCTAGTGGACCTTTACCTAGTGGACCTCACCTAGTGGACCTTTACCTAGTGGACCTCACCTAGTGGACCTCACCTAGTGGACCTTTACCTAGTGGATCTCACCTAGTGCACAGTTCTGAGGCTTGGTGTGTGTGTTAAGAGAGATATCGAAACAGATTATGTGTGTATGTGTGTGTGTTGAGAGAGAGAGAGAGAGACACATGTTACTGTTATTGCATGGATTACTGTGTTTTACTCGTTTGACTCCACAAATAATTACTTTTGTTGTCAAAAGTTGTAATGTGTTTGTTCTTCATATAGCGTTCAGTGTTTCTGTCACACCCTGGCCTTTGTTATATATATTTTCTTGATTAGTTTAGTTAGGTCAGGGTGTGACATGGGGGATGTTTGTGTGTTTTGTCTAGTTTAGGGTGTGTGTATTGTTTAGGGGGTTTTGTAGTATGTTTGGGGTTGTGTTCAGTGTAGGTGTTTAGAAAAGTCTATGGTTGCCTGATTTGGTTCTCAATCAGAGACAGCTGGTTATTGTTGTCTCTGATTGGGAGCCATATTTAAGGCAGCCATAGGCTTTAGGTGTTTGTGGGTAATTGTCTATGTGTAGTGTTTGTGTCAGCACTATTTGTATTTATAGCTTCACGGTCGTCAGTTTTGTTATTTTGTTAGTTTGCGTATAGTGTTCGTTTCGTGTTTTCTCTATTCAAAAAAATAAAAGAAGATGTATTATTCACACGCTGCGCCTTGGTCCAATCTCTCACCGCAAGACGATCGTGACAGTTTCTGTATTCCCTATGTACATACTGTACACTGTATTAATTCCAGTGTGTGTCTACTCCAGGAATTTTAGAAATTATTCTGTATATTACAGTGGGTGTGATGTGTGGGCAATAATGATATGTTTCTGGTCAATTGAGAGTATAGGTTGAGCTGTTGTTTTGCTGTTTGGGATACTTGTTGTGTCATGTGTTGTTGTTGATGCTAGAACGTCAGTTTGATTCAGATCTCAATGAGTTCAGTGTATGAAGTCAGAACGTCTGCTGTCTCAGCCACTGCCTGTCACCAAGGGATTTACCCCAAGGCTCGATCCTAGGCCCCACGATGTTCTCAACTTACATTAAAAAAACATAGCTCAGGTAATAGGACGCTCTCTCATCTATGTATATACAGATGATACAGTCTTATATTCAGCTGGACCCTTCCCGGATTTTGTGTTAAACGCTCTACAACAAAGCTTTCTTATTGTCCAACAAGCTTTCTCTGCCCTTAACCTTGTTCTGAACACCTCCAAAACAAAGGTCATGTGGTTTGGTAAGAATAATGCCCCTCTTCCCACAGGTGTTATTACTACCTCTGGTTCAGAGCTTGAGGTAGTCACCTCATACAAGTACTTGGGAGTACTGGCTAGACGGTACACTGTCCTTCTCTCAGCACATATCAAAGCTGCAGGCTAAAGTTAAATCTAGACTTGGTTTCCTCTATCGTAATCGCTCCTCTTTCACCGCCAGCTGACAAACTAATCCTGATTCAGATGACCATCATACCCATGCTTGATTAAGGAGACGTAATGTATTGATCGGCAGGTGCGGGTATATGTACATTACCATTCGGCCATCGGATTGGCCACCAATGCTCCTTATAGGACACATCACTGCACTCTATACTCCTCTGAAAATTGGTCATCTCTGTATACCAGTTGCAAGACCCACTGGTTGATGCTTATTTATAAAACCCTCTTAGGCCTCACTCTCCACTTTCTGAGATATCTACCCTTATGTATTAATTATCTATTTAGTAATTTTGTTTTATTGTTCAAAACAAAGGCATATCTCCCAGAAGGTGTGTGAGCCTGTGTATTCCCCTCCCTCTGTCTGTGTCCATCAGCTGAAGTGACCCAGTGGCTGGGGACTGGACGGAGGGATGGAACAAAGTGTCCATTTAGTTATAACACAAACAACACACACACACAACAAACACACACACACACACACCACACACACACACACACACACACACACACACCACACACACAACACACACACACACACACACACCACACTCATGGTGTAGAACTGACCTATAGTAGTGGAGTCATATAGAACTGACCTATAGTAATGGAGTCATGGTATAGAACTGACCTATAGTAGTGGAGTCAGTATAGAACTGACCTATAGTAGTGGAGTCATATAGAACTGACCTATAGTAGTGGAGTCATGGTATAGAACTGACCTATAGTAGTGGAGTCATGGTATAGAACTGACCTATAGTAGTGGAGTCATGGTGTAGAACTGACCTATAGTAGTGGAGTCATATAGAACTGACCTATAGTAGTGGATCATGGTATAGAACTGACCTATAGTAGTGGAGTCATATAGAACTGACCTATAGTAGTGGAGTCATGGTGTAGAACTGACCTTATAGTAGTGGAGTCATGGATAGAAACTGACCTATAGTAGTGGAGTCATGTATAGAACTGACCTATAGTAGTGGAGTCATGGTGTAGAACTGACCTATAGTAGTGGAGTCATGATAGAGAACTGACCTATAGTAGTGGAGTCATGGTGAGAACTGACCTATAGTAGTGGAGTCATGATAGAACTGACCTATAGTAGTGGATCATGGTATAGAACTGACCTATAGTAGTGGAGTCATATAGACTGACTATAGATGGAGTCATGGTGTAGAACTGACCTATAGTAGTGGAGCATGGTAGAGAACTGACCATAGTAGTGGAGTCATGTATAGAACTGACCTATAGTAGTGGATCATGTGTAGAACTGACCATAGTAGTGAGTCATATAGAACTGACCTATAGTAGTGGAGTCATATAGAACGACCTATAGTAGTGGAGTCATATAGAACTGACCTATAGTAGTGGAGTCATGGGTAGAACTGACTATAGTAGTGATCATTGTAGAATGACCTATAGTAGTGGATCATGGTGTAGAACTGACCTATAGTAGTGGAGTCATATAGAACTGACCTAAGTAGTGGATCATGGTATAGAACTGACCTATAAGTAGTGGGATTCAATGTGTAGT
>NW_019943620.1:73340-76594 GCF_002910315.2 Salvelinus sp. IW2-2015
TACCACAGCCCTCATCCTCCACATACAACAACCGTTACTCCGGTCACATAGAACTGACCTATAGTAGTGGAGTCATGGTATAGAACTGACCTATAGTAGTGGAGTCATGGTGTAGAACTGACCTATAGTAGTGGTGTAATCCTAGTGTTTCCTAGTGTTTCATGTTCTAGTTTGTGTACTTGCTTCACAGCAGCTTCGCTGTGCCACAGGGCACAAATTAATTTGTCTCTGTGGTGGTGAAAGCTGTGTCCATGGAAAGCAGTAACCATTAAGATGTGTCTGGCGGTTGTCCTAGTGTGTGACACATCGTTGGTGGTGTGTGTACTCGTGTGTCATATCTTTGACACCTCTCATGAGTCACGACTTCCCTTGTGTCGTTGGCCTTTACCGCGGCAGCCTCCCGACTGTCATGCAGCTTCCAGCGTTTCTCTGCCTCTCTCTGGGCCCAGGAGGAGACTAGTTAGCGCTGTGTGATATACATACTCAACACTGCTCTCTCTGTTTAGGTGTTCCCCAGATGCATCATTACCACCGACATGCTGCTACAGCCACTGTACCAAACAGTTAGGGACTCCCTGAAATCTCACAGGACAGTGAGGAGAGGGGGAGCGGTCGAAGAGTGAGGAGAGAGAAGGGTGAGAGAGGGAGTGAGGAAGGGGATGATAGAAGGAGTGAGGACATACACTATTAAATGAGGGTTGCTCACGGGGTTCATTAGGAAGGGTGATGGTTCTATGTGGAACCATACTGACCCAAACAGCCCTATGAGTCCTTCAGTGGTTCGTTGATGTTCAAAAAAATGGTTCCTTCCTCTTTGAGTGATTATTCAAATGTGGGCTGCGGCGGCTCATTTGAATATTTGGAGGCGTGGTTTGTTCATAGCTCTTTTAATGCACCCGTCCAGTTTATGTGAGGTTGTGTTATACCATTACATGTTATATAGGACCATAACCAGGGATGGTGTCCTGTGAAAGTCTCACATATGGCCTTGTGTTAAATGAGAACAGTTGACTAAGTCACTAGTTCTCTCTTCTCTCCTCAAGGACCCCCCAGCTGTTCCAGAGCCACCATACCTGATTCAACTAGTTAACAAACTATAGTAAAATTTATGGAATTGTATTAATATAAAACTGTTAATAAACCATTTTTAAAAAACTATGTGATTCTTCAAAGAACCTTTGAGATTGAGGAAGCTTCTTTATAGAACCATTCTCCATAAAGGATCTATAAAGAACCATTAAAAAGGGTTCTATAAGGCCCCCAAAAGGGTTGTAACCATAGCGGATCCCTGTTTTGGTGCTATATAAAATATATATTTTTTCTTTGTAGAACCTTTATAGTTCTTTATAGAACCTAAGGAAATAGTTCTTTATAGCACCATACAGGTTCCGTTTAGAACCTTATGAGCATGGTTCTTTATAGAACCTTCAAAAATATGTTCCATATAGAACCAACGAGGGTTCTGCTATGATTAAAAGCCAAAGAACCCTTATTAGGCACTATGTAGAACATTTTGTTTTTTATGTGTGTATGAAAATGGACAGAGGACTTAAAGATGCACTCTAAAACCTTTGTATAATTTCAGACAGTAGTTTTGAAAGTGGTGCTCACGAGCCAGAAGTGGTCCCCCTGGTTTTTTGTTGTTGTGTAGTACGTCATGCAATATTGGTTTACTACATCATCCGTTTTGTGTGACATGTTACACATTTTCATAATCGTATGATATCATACGAATTTGCAATTTGTGTAACATGTTACAAATCCAATTTGTGCAGTATGTGATGATTGTGTTGTTCTTAGGATCCCAGAGCGCCTCTTTAAAGAATGAAGTGAATAGATGTCAAATGAAGTGCGTGGGAGTTGGAGAAAATATTAACTTGTTTAATATATAGTATTTTTCCTCGATATTTCTATGTATTTGCATACTGTACATGTACAAATGAAGTGCTAAGACGAAATGTGAGAAAAGGTGAAGAAACAGATGCTACTGTAAGTTATGTCTAGTTATGATGATGTATTTTGGCATAGTTCACTGAGCACGGTATCGTTGTTCATCGCTACACATACGGTGTGTTTCAGCATACAGGTACATGTGCAATGACAGGCTTTAATGTAGGCCAGGGAAATCAGGAGACAATGTCTCCTCTCCTCTCCTCTCCTCTCCTCTCCTCTCCTCTCCTCTCCTCTCCAGAGAGAGAGCGGAAGAGAGTAGAGGGAGGGAGGAGGGAGGGGAGGACGGAGGGACTGAGCATGGGGAGGGGGCGTGAAGCACGTGCATCGACGGCAGGTGGGAAGGTGCCGGGGGTGTCTCACACGACGCCGAAGGATCGGGCCGAGGGTCGGGTGGTATCTTTACTGAGGCGTCAGTGAGCTACGGATCGGGGCCTGGTATAGTAAGGGGGGCGGTTGGAGTGCGAGACGCGTCTGGTCGCGGAGGGGGGAGCGGGGAGTGCCCGCGATCTGAAGGGCTGGACCGCGACGAGGTGCAGGGTACGTACCGGGGATCTTGGCGAGGTAGCGGGCATGACCGGGTCGACTCATGTGTACGTGCTGTCGGGGGCCCTAAATAGGCGCCCAGGGAGCAGCTGCCGGCGGACCCCGGCGGGGGAGCGAGCAGCCTCCGAACGCTAGGGGGGCGGCGGGGCTCGAAGACGGATCGGCGAGGGGATTGAGAACTGTGCCAGCGGCGCAGAGGCGGAGGCGAGGGAGGGAGGGCGTCGGTGGATCGTCATGCTGCGGCCCTACGTGCGGGAAGAACTGCGGTCGACCCCACGTGCGGACCGGGTCTGGTGTTACGACAGAGAGATCATCTCTGCGCGGTTCACTATATCTGATTGCGGAGGTGATCAGGCTTCAGGTTCAGGCGGCATGAGGGAGGAGAGGAGGAGGGAGGGGAGGGAGGGAGGACGAGGATATGTAAGGTAAGCTGTCAGCTTCTGCAGTATGTGTTTGTACGATATGCACAGCCTCTAGCCAACCTGATGGCAGTTAGTGTATCAGTAAACCTGGTTGATCATGTGGATCAACAGAACCTAGTGTTTGAGTTGCATGCTGGGATCACAGGAAACCTGTGTTGAGTTGCATGCTGGATCACAGAAACCTGTGTTGAGTGATGTTGGGATTCACAGAAACCTGTGTGAGTTGCATGTGGGATCACAGAAACCTGTGTTGAGTTGTATGTGGATCACAGGAAACCTGTGTTGAGTTGTATTTGGGATCACAGAAACCTGTGTTGAGTTAGTATGTTGGATCAC
>NW_019943620.1:79850-99527 GCF_002910315.2 Salvelinus sp. IW2-2015
GTCCTCCTCTCCTCTCCTCTCCTCTCCTCTCCTCTCCTCTCCTCTCCTCTCCTCTCCTCTCCCTCCTCTCCTCTCCTCTCCTCTCCTCTCCTCTCCTCTCCTCTCCCTCTCCCTCCCCTCTCCCTCTCCCTCTTCCTCTTCCTCTCCTTCCTCTTCCTCTTCCTCTTCCTCCTCTCTCCTCTCTCGGACACACATTAGCACCTGCCATACTTGACGGAAGAGCATACTTAGTGTAATAATGGAGGCTGTAGTAGGCTGGTATCCAGTTGGGATCCAGTGTGATGCAGTTTCCCTGAGCCTTATTTAATGAAGCTACTTACAGTAGCTGAGACCATCTATACAACAGCTTGGTTGTCATATATCATCAGCAAGAAACCTGTGTTGAGTTGTATGTTGGGATCACAGAAACCTGTGTTGAGTTGCATGATGGGATCACAGAAACCTGTGTTGAGTTGCATGCTGGGAATGCTGTAGTTTTTTTTTTTTACATTGGCTGCTTCTGAAAGTCAACAATCAAATGAGCCTTCCTCATCCTTGCATTTTAAAAGGGATTTAAATATATATTTCTAGGGTTATAGGTATGTTAAATGTATATATGTAGGGTTATAGGTCTGTTAAATGTATTTTTGTAGGGTTATAGGTCTGTTAAATGTATTTTTGTAGGGTTATGTATATTTGCAGGGTTATAGGCCTGTTGTGTATATTTGTAGGGATTTAGGTCTGTTGTGTATATTTGTAAGGTTATAGCTCTGTTAAATGTATATATGTAGGGTTTTAGTTCTGTTAAATGTATATTTGTAGAATTATAGGTCTGTTAAATGTATATATGTAGGGTTTTAGTTCTGTTAAATGTATATTTGTAGAATTATAGGTCTGTTAAATTTATTTTTGTAGGGTTATAGGTCTGTTGTGTATATTTGTAGGGTTATAGCTCTGTAAAATGTATATATGTAGGGTTTTAGGTCTGTTAAATGTATTTTTTGTAGGGTTATAGGTCTGTTAAATGTCTATTTGTAGGATTATAGGTCTGTTAAATGTATTTTTTTGTAGGGTTATAGGTCTGTTAAATGTCTATTTGTAGGATTATAGGTCTGTTAAATGTATTTTTTGTAGGGTTATAGGTCTGTTAAATGTCTATTTGTAGGATTATAGGTCTGTTAAATGTATTTTTGTAGGGTTATACGTCTGTTAAATGTATATATGTAGGGTCTTAGTTCTGTTAAATGTATAGGGTTATGTCTTTGGCATCTGACTTTGTGTCCATTCAGTCATGTAAATGTAGTGTTTGAGTCTTTGTTAGCATGTCAATGTTTTTATATGTGAAAAAAAATACGTGTCTTTATCATGTGTTGTGTGTGTCTCTGCGTGTGTCTCATGTCTGTTGTGTGTGTGTGTGTCCTGCCCAGAGGGACATCTGTGTGTGAGTGGAGTGAGAGAGAGAGAGAGAGAGAGAGAGAGAGAGAGAGAGAGAGAGAGAGAGAGAGAGAGAGAGAGGAGAGAGAGAGAGAGAGAGAGAGAGAGAGAGAGAGAGAGAGAGAGAGAGAGAGAGAGAGAGAGAGATCAGCAGGCCTGCTCTGCATGCATCCTCTTTTTAAGTGCTGGTTGGTCATTTGGCATCCATCACCCAAAACCTAAATAGGCTTTTCGGGATGCATCCCAAATGACATCCTATTTCCCTTTATAGTGCACTACTTTTGACCAGGACCCATTGGGCGATATAAGGGAAATAGGATGCTCTTTGTGACCCTCCTCAGAGTAGAGTAAACTCAGAAAAGGACATACACATTAGCCGTTGATAGCAGACTCAGTCTTCTCTCATTAATATTCACTTCCTCCTTTTAAATGATCTCGCTGGGCCACAGTAGAAATAGCTTTTCATAGTTTTAATAGTGCTGCTGTTTTACGAAGGAGTCATAGGAGGGGTCTTAAACTTGTATTATTTTTTATTATCTGTAATGGGGATAGTGTTATAACTTCTCCTCTCCGCTGTGACGCAATTATAAAGAAGACACCAGGAATTGCGTTTTTTTGTGTCTGCTTGAAATGCCAGGCAAGCTCCATCAATCACAGCTGAAATATTTAAAAAAAATGAGTTTAAATAGTATTTAAACCCAGGTCTGACTCTGGAAATGTTAGCTAGAGTTGTTAGAAGATCAGAAGAGGTTCAAACAGCGAGGAGAAAGTGGCTAGTTAACCCTGTTGCTTCCACCTCCCTCCCCTCTTTCCCTTTTGTCCTCCCTTGTTTTCTCCCCCTCCCTTACTTCTCCGTCCCCAGTCCCTCCTTTCTGCCTCTGCTACCTCTCCCAGACTCCACCTGCCTCGAACACACATACAGACACAGTAGATGTTTTATATTTACTGCAGAGCTTTATGTTCCTGCATAGATCTGTGTGGTTTAACCATTTAGAAGATCGGCTGTGCTGATTAGAAACGTAAAGCTGTGTGTGTGTGTGTGTGTGTGTGTGTGTGTGTGTGTGTGTGTGTGTGTGTGTGTGTGCGGTGTGTGCGTGTGAGCGTGCGTGCGTGTGTGTGTGTGTGCGTGTCGTGCGCGTGTGCGCGTGCGTGCGTGCGTGCGTGTGCGTGCGTGTGCGTGCGTGTGCGTTGTGTGTGTGTGTCTGAGTTGTGTACACATGCTGGATTGTAGCTGATACAGATTTGTTTCTTTGGAATGCTGTTTAGATGTAGCAGGCCTGCTGTCATTAAATGATGGAGCTACTAAATAAATATATATTACTATATATACTATATCGAATATTGGGTGCGGAAACAGCAGATGAGATCGACATCACGTTTTGTTCTGCCTATACTAGGGCTCCACACTAACGTGCCTTTGCAGTGTGACGGTTGATTCAGGTTAAACCTCTTCAAGCAAAATGGGAAAATGTATTGAGATGCATTAGCATCACGGGGTAGTAAAATGATGAGACATAACTATAGGATCATGGAGTGTGGGAGTTGTTTTCTGTGGATTTTCTTCTGCACGACGAACAACGTTTCTGCTCTGATGTGGACTGTTGTTTTTGAACTGTTATAGCCACAATTAGATCTCCTGGTTGTACATTTCACAGGTATAGTCTGCGTGTGTGTGTGTGTGTGTGTGTGTGTGTGTGTGTGTGTGTGTGTGGTTGTGTTGTGTGTGTGTGTGTGTGTGGGTGTGGTGTGGTGTGTGTGTGTGTGCTGCGTGCGTGCGTGCGTGCGTGCGAGTGCGTGTGTGTGTGCGTGTGTGCGCGTGGGTTGGTGCATGTGTGCTGTGTGTACGTTCGTGTGTGCGTTGCAGTACGCGTTGCGTGTTGTGTGTGTTGGTGCGTGTAACGTGCGTGCGTGTGTGTGTGTACGTGCGTGTGAGCTGCTGGGATTTGTGTGTGCAACAGTAGGATCTCGTCTAGCAGTTAGTCTGTATCCTAGATGTTTGTGTTGTCTGAACATAATTCTCTAGATTAGATCTCCAGTGGCGATGAATCAACCTAGTATTAGTCTACTTCCCTGATTATTTGTTCATAAACTGTGATGAATGATGGTGTCTAGTGGTGTCTGTTGCAGTCTGTCTGGAGCCCTGAATGAATACACATACCGTATGCGCACACACACGCACGCACGCACGCATGTACACACGCACACACACACACACACACACAAACACACATAAGTGTTTCCTCTCCCATACTCCCACATACACAGATCAGCACCTTTCTATTTAGGAGGGAAAGTTGTTAGAGTCCGTCCATACACCCTTCAAAACCTCTTTCACATTTCCAGGCCAGATGAATACCAACGGAGGCCAAAGGTCCTGCATTATCCTGGCCCCGGGGTTCACACAGATTGTTGGGAATGTTTTGTTAGACCTTAGTGCGGTTTTTACACAGTCTACTGCTGGAAAAATGTATGTGTTTTGGTTTTACACCATATGGTGGATAAAAAGTTACGTACCTGCCTCTCCAACATAATCCAGGTAGAATCAGGAATTCCCCAGGGCAGCTGTCTAGGACCATAACCTTTTTCAATCTTTACTGAACAACATTCCACTGGCTTTGAGTAAAGCCAGAGTTTCTATGTATGCAGATGACTCAACGCTATACATGTCAGCTACTACAGCAACTGAAATGACTGCAACACTTAACAAAGAGCTGCAGTTCATTTCAGAATGGGTGGCGAGGAACAAGTTAGTCCTAAATATTTCCAAAACTAAAACCTAAACCTCAACTAAATCTTGTAATTAATAATGTGGAAATTGATCAAATTGAGGTGACTAAACTGCTTGGAGTAACCCTGGATTGTAAACTGTCATGGTCAAAACATATTGATACAACAGTAGCTAAGATGGGGAGAAGTCTGTCCATAATAAAGCGCTGCTCTACCTTCTTAACAACACTATCAACAAGGCAGATCCTACAGGCCCTAGTTTCTACCTTCTTAACAGCACTATCAACAAGGCAGATCCTACAGGCCCTAGTTTCTACCTTCTTAACAGCACTATCAACAAGGCAGGTCCTACAGGCCCTAGTTTTGTCTCACCTGGACTACTGTTCAGTATTGTCAGGTGCCACAAAGAGGTACTTAGGAAAATTGCAATTGTCTCAGAACAGGGCGGCACCGCTGGCCCTTAAATGTACACGGAGAGCTAACATTAATAATAAACATGTCAATATCTCATAGCTCAAAGTGGAGGACAGATTGATTTAATCACTACTTGTTTTTGTAAGAAAGGTTGACAAGCTGAATGCACCGAGCTGTCTGTTTAAACTACTAGCACACAGATCAGACACCCATACATACCCCACAAGACATGCCACCAGAGAACTCTTCACAGTCCCCAAGTCAAGAACAGACTATGGGAGGTGCACAGTACTACATAGAGCCATGACTACACGGAACTCTATTCCACATCAGGTAACTGATTAAGCAGTAAAATTGAATTTAAAAAACAGATAAAAATACGCCTTATTGAACAGCGAGAGACACACACAGGTACAGACACACGCATACGTATACGCACACACAAACGCTAGCACTCTACATACACGTACATTGAAATAACATTGTATGGTGTTATTATACATGTTGTATTGTAGATTTGTAGTGGTGAAATAATGTTATATGATGTACTGTTTTATATTTTGTTTTAAGTGTAATGTAAATGCATTGATGTTTTTAGACCCCAGGAAGAGTAGCTTCTGCCTTGGCAGGAACTAATGGGGATCCTTAATAAACCTCAGGAAGAGTAGCTTCTGCCTTGGCAGGAACTAATGGAGATCCATAATAAACCTCAGGAAGAGTAGCTGCTGCCTCGGCAGGAACTAATGGGGATCCATAATAAACCCCAGGAAGAGTAGCTGATGCCTTGGCAGGAACTAATGGGGATCCATAATAAACCCCAGGAAGAGTAGCTGCTGCCTTGGCAGGAACTAATGGGGATCCATAATAAACCCCAGCAAGAGTTGCTGCTGGCTTGGCAGGAACTAATGGGGATCCTTAATATATACAAATACAGGGGCCAGAGATCCTGACAGGGCAATTTTTTGTTCTTTCTCTGTGTTGGCAGTTGACAATAGCCTCCCTGCAGGGCGTCAGGTCCCCACTGGCCTGCGGTGTGAGAGGTAGGGGTTAGCCCTGTGACCAGGTGGCGTTAGCCACGTTAGCCTGATGAGCGCTGATCTTGACTGGTCTTCCTTTAGAAGCTGTTTATCTCCAGGTTTGAAACACAATTTAGAGAAGGTGAGGAGACTTGAGATTATGTCATAGTGTAAAGATAGGGAGTTTATGGTAGTGGAGTGGGGAGGGGTTAGCCCTGTGACCAGCGATGTTAGCCACGTTAGCATGATGAGCGCTAGTGGGGGGGTTAAAGACTAGGAGACGTGGGTTTCGTGGTGGCACAAGGCAGAAATAGGATAAGTCACGTTGACTGATATCCAATACTCCACCATGCTGTATAACGGATATCATTTACTGGGTCATAACAAGGGTTTAGTGACCCATGGAGCAAAAATATCTTTTTTTTTTTTCTTACAACCTGTTTAACTTGTGCTTTAATGCCTATTTAGAGAGAAATGCACAATTCACTTAGCTATAATATAAGCGTCTAAAGGAACTGATCTACCGAATTATTACTATCCATCCATAAAACTTCTCAAAGTTGATCAACCCAACCATTTGATTTGATGTGAGCAGCAAGAGTTTTGTAACAGCAGGTCAAAGGATCCATGTTCACCGACATGTGAAGTTCACAGGTGACCCGTTTCAGGAAATGTCGCCGGTCACTACTTCACAGGAGAGCCGTTAGAACGTAAACTTAAAAAAAAAAATCTAAATGCTTTTTATTGGCACAAATGCCTTCTCGAACATGTGAACTTTCATTTGCCTTAATAAAAAACCTGTATGCCATCTGTAAATACGAATACAATTGTTAAATTACGAGCCTAGTTGGTTTAGCCACAGAAAAAGCCAGCAACCTTCCCGCTATCCATGATTGGCTGAGATAATGAGTGGGCTGGACATGCAGAGAGATGAGTTTGGATTGGTCTGCCATATAGCTCTCTTCTGTCTATTTAGCTGGTCAGTATGTGTTGGTAATCCTGTCTAACGCTGCTTATAGTTAATCTGTGTAAGTGTTGCTCTCCACTTTCTGGAAGACCAAGTTTTTAAATCAGTGGAATTCGAGTATGATTGCAAATGAGATGGATATAACACTCCGGATTACGTCTTCAAACTAAAGGCAACCATGGCATCCGTGACAGGAGACACGTACATCTAAAATGTAAGATAGTCTAGCTAGCTACATTTTCAGATATTACACATTTCTAATTTTGACAGAAAGTGGTTTCATTTCAAGTTAAAGCATACTGTTAACTAGCTAGCTAACGTTATCTAGCTGTCTCGCTAGCTAACGTCATGTGTATGATCTAGTTATAGCGTAATGTTAGCTAGCTAACGTCATGTGTTTGATCTAGTTATAGCGTAATGTTAGTTAGCTAACGTTATGTGTATGATCTATTTATAGCATAATGTTAGCTATGAACCTGGTTAGCTAGCTACCTGCAGATTCATACAGGGTAGTAACGTTATGAGTTGGGATTATGGTTCATTGTTTAGGCTAGCTGACTAGTCAAATGTCTTAACAAAAGACTCCACTATGCAAGTAACCATTTCGGGTGCATTCGTAAATTCAGTCTGGCCATCTACTCCGATTTCAGAGCATTCTCGTCTGAGTCAGACTAGTCAGCCAGAACGCAGAATAACTGATGAATTGACGACCGCTCAACATCCGTTGAATATGGCCGGTGTCAGTAAAAAGCGTAATTAAATTGTTGCCGGCAGCACAGTCACAGTCACCAACTCTCTGGATAACATGAAAACATCCTAACCAGCTCTGCTAGGGCGGGGGCTAAAGCTTAGGAGAGTGTTAACGATGTAAAATGGGTGTTGACAAAGAAGCTACCAAAAACATTCAAAGGCCATATTTTCAAAAGTGAGGTTACAAGTTTATCAACTTTCAAAGCAGAATTACTTTCCCCATTATTCCTCAAATGCAGTGTATGTTAATACCATTTTGTAACTCTGTGTCTCTGCTTTTATCCAATGTAAAAAACACCATTTCAAATGTTGCTTTTATCCATGTTGCTTCATAAGACTGGATCGAGCCGGTCATATAGGTCAATGTCAAATGAAAGCTAAAAGTCTATATTCTTCTCCTTCCAGTTTATACATACTATTTACATTTTACGGACACATTATACAATACAATAGTTATCTTTTGATTCTTTTTAGTCCCATCCTTCAGCTCCACTCAACCTCTCCCAACTATCTCTGAACACCATCCAGGTTTTATTTCTATTTGACACATATTGTAGATATCTGAAGATATCTTTGATGGAAAGAATACTATTTTTTCGTTCACGGAGCGATGCTGAATTTGAAACACTTACCCCACTCTATCCTACAGTAGAGTACAGTAGAGTACAGTAGACTGCAGTAGACTGCAGTAGACTACAGTAGAGTACAGTAGAGTACAGTAGACCACAGTAGACTACAGTTGAGTACAGTACACCACAGTAGACCACAGTANCAGTAGACTGCAGTAGACTACAGTAGAGTACAGTAGAGTACAGTAGACCACAGTAGACTACCAGTAGGATACATAAGTTACAGGAACCACAGTAGACGACAGCTGAGTATATACACCACAGTAGACCACAGTAGACCACAGTAGAGTACAGTAGTGTACAGTAGACCACAGTAGACTACAGTAGACCACAGTAGAGTAAAGTAGACCACAGTAGATCACAGTAGACCACAGTTGTGTACAGTAGACCACAGTAGGCCACAGTAGACCACAGCAGAGTACAGGAGACAACAGTATACCACAGTAGAGTACAGTAGACCACAGTAGAGTACAGTAGACCACAGTAGACCAAAGCAGACCACAGTAGAGTACAGTAGACCACCGTAGATTACAGTAGAGTACAGTAGACCACAGTAGAGTACAGTAGACCACAGTAGACCACAGTAGAGTACAGTAGAGTACAGTATACCACAGTAGAGTATAGTATAGTATAGTAGAGTACAGTAGACCATAGTAGGCCACAGTAGACCACAGTAGAGTACAGTAGACAACAGTATACCACAGTAGAGTGCAGTTGACCACAGTAGACCACAGTATACCACAGTAGACCACAGTATAGTACAGTAGACCACAGTATACCGTAGTAGAGTACAGTAGACCACAGTAGAGTACAGTAGACCACAGTATACCACAGTAGAGTATATGGCAAATATATGGCAATATATGGCAAAATTCGAAAACATAATGTTAATTTTCACTGCTATGCGGATGACACAGCTGTACATTTCAATGAAACATGGTGAAGCCCCAAAATTGCCCTCGCTAGAAGCCTGTGTTTCAGACAAAAGGAAGTAGATGGCTGAAAACGTTCTACTTTTAAACTCGGACAAAACAGAGATGCTTGTTCTAGGTCCCAAGAAACAAAGAGATCTTCTGTTGAATCTGACAATTAATCTTGGTGGTTGTAAAGTCCTGTGTGAATTTAAGTATGCTCTCTCTAATTCTCTCTTTCTCTCTTTCTTTGTCTCTCTCAGAGGACCTGAGCCCTAGGACCATGCCTCAGGACGACCTGGCATGATGACTCCTTGCTGTCCCCAGTCCACCTGGCTGTGCTGCTGCTCCAGTTTCAACTGTTCTGCCTGCGGCTATGGAACCCTGACCTGTTCACCGGACGTGCTACCTGTCCCAGACCTGCTGTTTTCAACTCTCTAGAGACCGCAGGAGCGGTAGAGATACTCTTAATGATCGGCTATGAAAAGCCAACTGACATTTACTCCTGACGTGCTGACTTGCTGCACCCTCGACAACTACTGTGATTATTATTATTTGACCATGCTGGTCATTTATAATCTCCACCCGGCACAGCCAGAAGAGGACTGCCACCCCTCATAGCCTGGTTCCTCTCTAGGTTTCTTCCTAGGTTTTGCCCTTTCTAGGGAGTTTTTCCTAGTCACCGTGCTTCTACACCTGCATTGCTTGCTGTTTGGGGTTTTAGGCTGGATTTCTGTACAGCACTTTGAGATATCAGCTGATGTAAGAAGGCCTATATAAATACATTTGATTTCATTTGATTTAGAGTACAGTAGACCACAGTAGACCACAGTAGAGTACAGCAGACCACAGTAGACCACAGTAGAGTACAGTAGACCACAGTAGACCACAGTAGAGTACAGAAGACCACAGTAGAGTACAGTAGATCACAGTAGAGTATAGTAGACCACAGTAGATCACAATAGAGTACAGTATACCACAGTAGACCACAGAAGACCACAGGAGAGTACAGTAGACCACAGTAGACCACAGTATACCACAGTAGACCCCAGCACAGTGCAGTAGACCACAGTAGAGTACAGTAGACCACAGTAGACCACAATAGAGTACAGTATACCACAGTAGACCCCAGCAGAGTACAGTAGACCACAGAAGACCACAGTAGAGTGCAGTAGACCACAGTAGAGTACAGTAGAGTGCATTAGACCATGGTAGATCACAGTAGAGTACAGTAGACCACAGTATAGTAGACCACAGTAGAGTACAGTACACCACAGTAGAGTACAGTAGACCATAGTAGACCTAAGTAGACCACAGTAGACCCCAGCAGAGTACATTATACCACGGTAGAGTACAGTAGACCACAGTAGAGTACAGTATACCACAGTAGACCACAGTAGAGTACAGTTGACCACAGTAGACCACAGTAGACCCCAGCAGAGTATAGTAGACCACAGTAGAGTACAGTAGACCACAGTAGAGTACAGTAGACCACAGTAGAGTACAGTATACTACAGTAGACCACAGTAGACCACAGTAGACCACAGTAGACCACAGTAGAGTACAGTAGACCACAGTAGAGTACAGTACATTACAGTAAAGAAAAGAAAAGTAGAGTTCACTCCTGTACAGTAGCCCACAGTAGAGTACAGTATACCACAGTAGACCACAGTAGAGTAGAGTAGACCACAGTAGAGTACAGTAGACCACAGTAGAGTACAGTAGACCACAGTAGAGTACAGTAGAGTAAAGTAGACCACAGTAGAGTATAGTACATTACAGTAAAGAAAAGTAGAGTTCACTCCTGTACAGTAGAGTAGAATAGATTGGGATAGAGTTCAATACAGTACATAATTTACTGTACTGAACTAATTCTACTGCGCTGTAATGCACTTTACTGAACTATACTGTACAACACTGTACTGAACGATATTATACTGCAGTGTACTGTACTATACTATACGGAACTATACTGTACTATACTGCACTGCACTATATTCTACTGCACTGTGCTATACTGTTCTGAACACTATTCTACTAAACTCTACTCTACTGTACTATACTATACTGCACTATACTATACTGTACTGCACTATATTTTACTGCACTGTACTATACTGAGCTGTACTATAATGTACTGCACTTTACTGAGCTGTACTGAGCTGTACTATATTGTACTGCACTATATATTCCTGCACTGTGCTATACTGTACTGTATTGAGCTGTACTATAATGTACTATAATGTACTGTACTGTACTGAGCTGTACTATACAGTTCTGTATTGAAATCTACTCTACTGTTCTGTTCTGTACTGTAATATACTCTACTGTACTGTACTGTACTATGCTCTACTGTTCTGTACTGTACTGTAATCTACTGTACTGTACTGTAATCTACTCTGCTGTTCTGTACTGTACTGTAATGTACTCTACCGTTCTGTACTGTACTGTAATATACTCTACTGTACTGTACTGTAATATACTCTACTGTACTGTACTGTAATGTAATATACTCTACTGTACTGTACTGTAATGTAATATACTCTACTGTACTGTAATATACTCTACTGTACTGTAATGTAATATACTCTACTGTACTGTAATATACTCTACTGTACTGTTCTGTACTGTAATATACTCTACTGTACTGTAATGTACTGTAATATACTCTACTGTTCATTGATGTCCAAACTTGTTTAACATAGACGTCTATGATTGATTCAGACAAAATCTGAACCAAATTAAATCAAACTTTATTGGTCACTTACACGTGTTCATTAGCAGATGTTATTGAGGGTGTAGCGAAATGCTTGTGTTTCTAGCTCCAACAGTGCAGTAATATCTAACAAGTAAAATCAAACAATTTCACAACATATACCCAATACACACAAATCTAAGTGAAGTAATGGAATTAAGAATATATCAATATTTGATGAGCAATGTCAGAGCGGCATAGACTAAGATACAGTAGAATAGGATAGAATACAGTATATACATATGAGATGTGTAATGCAAAATATGTAAACATTATTAAAGTGACTAGTGTTCCATTTATTAAAGTGGCCAGTGATTTCAAGTCTATGTATCTAGGCAGCAGCCTCTCTGAGTTAGTGATTGCTATTTAA
This sequence comes from Salvelinus sp. IW2-2015, assembly GCF_002910315.2. Lineage (NCBI taxonomy): Eukaryota > Metazoa > Chordata > Actinopteri > Salmoniformes > Salmonidae > Salvelinus > Salvelinus sp. IW2-2015. Next base: position 91,803 of record NW_019943620.1, read on the forward strand.
CAGTCTGATGGCCTTAAGATAGAAGCTGTTTTTCAGTCTCTCGGTCCCAGCTTTGATGCACATGTACTGACCTCGCCTTCTGGATGATAGCGGGGTGAACAGGCAGTGGCTCGGGTGGTTGTTGTCCGTGAATATATTTTTGGCCTTCCTGTGACATCGGGTGCTGTCGGAGTCTTGGAGGGCAGGTAGTTTGTCCCTGGTGATATATGTTGGGCAGACTGGACCACCCTCTGGAGAGCCCTGCGGTTGAACGAGGTGCAGTTGCAGTACCAGGCGGTGATACAGCCCAACAGGATGTTCTCGATTGTGCATCTGTAGAAGTTTGTGAGGGTTTTAGGTGCCAAGCCAAATTTCTTCAAACTTCCGACGTTGAACCATTTTAGTTTATCAGTGATGTGTACGCTGAGCAACTTGAAGCTTTCCACCTTCTCCACTCCCGTCGATGTGGATAGGGGGGGGGGGGGGCTGCTCCCTCTGCTGTTTCCTGAAGGCCACGATCATCTCCTTTGTTTTGTTGATGTTGAATGAGAGGTTATTTTCCTTGCACCACACTCCCAGAGCCCTCACCTCCTCCCTGTAGGCTGTGTTGTCATTGTTGGTAATCAAGCCTGCTACTGTTATGTCGTCTGCAAACTTGATGATTGAGTTGGAGGCGTGGCCAGCAATCATAGACGCCTATGTTTCACAAGTTTGGACATCAATGTACAGCACAGTAGAGCTCAGTAGAGCAGCCAACATTTGGTTCCATTAAAATAATAGAGTGAAGAATAATAACAAAATATGCAAAGGAGGATATTGCATATTTCTACCTTTCGGTACCTATTTAAGATACATCACCGTGAAGAGAACGACATTCTTAATTATTATCTATCTATATAATTATGTATTTCTGAGTAGTACAGATCATGGACCCATGATGTCATTCCATCATTCTATAACTGGTGTTTAATCTCCTTCACTTACTGTAGTTCAATAACCAAAATATATATATTTTCCAACAAAAGGTGTAATTTCATAGCGGACACTCCATTATTTCTGAAGTAAATTGTTAAACGGTTTGTTAAACTTTGAAATCAATATTTTTAGTGTGGCATACATTCCTAAGTGAACAAAATAAATTCCGTTATCGTGGAATTACCCACTGAGGCTTTTGTGTTGACCAATTATTATCCACGTCTCCCACCCATAAAACTGTGTCAAAGTTGATATACTTTGCTCTCTACACATCGGTGTGAGTTGATGTGGACGGCAAAAGTTAGAAGCTGCAGCAGAACTATGTGGATATTGAAGGATTATAAATTAGTGCTAGAAAGAGTGCATCCCAAATGGGACCTTTACCCCCTGTGTACTACACTACTTTTGACCAAGAACCCATAGGGCTCTGGTAAAAAAGTAGTGCACTATATAGGGAATAGTGTGCTGGGATGAAGCCCAAATACTCATGCTAAATGGAGTGGGTGTCTGTTTCTGCCCTTTATGACTGTGAAATTAATCAGCATGGACACGAATGATATTTAAGAGTAGTTCATTAATTAAACGTTCTACACAAAATAGATGTAATTGTTGTAAAAGAAGTATCCCATGTTTTCTCTCTCTCTCTCTCTCTCTCTCTTCTCTCTCTCTCTCTCTCTCTCTCTCTCTCTCTCTCTCTCTCTCTCCTCTCTCTCTCTCTCTCTCTCTCTCTCTCTCTCTCTCTCTCTTTATTCGCTCTCTCTCTTTTATCTCTCCTCTCTCTCTCTCTCTCTCTCTCTCTCTCTCTCTCTCTCTCTCTCTCTCTCTCTCTCTCTCTCTCTCTCTCTCTTCTCTCTTTCTCTCTCTCTCTCTCTTTCTTTTATCTTCTCTCTCATTTCTCTCTCTATCTTTCTCTCTCTCTCTCTCTTCTCTCTCTCTTTCTTTTATCTCTCTCTCTCTTCTATCTTTCTCTCTATCTATCTATATCTCTCTCTCTTTTATCTCTATCTCTCTCTCTTATCTCTCTTCTATCTCTTTCTCTTTCCTTTCTCTCTCACTCTGTCTCTCTTTTTCATTCTCTCTCTCTTCTCTGTCTATCTTGTCCCTATTCTTGCTCTCTCTCTCTCTCTCTCTCTTCTCTCTTCTCTTTCTCTCTCTCTTCTTTGTCTCTCCTCTCTCTCTCTTCTCTCTCCTCATCTCTCTCTTCTCTTCTCTCTCTCTCTCTCTCTTTCTCTCTCTTCTCAATCTCTCTCTTTCTCTTCTCTCTCTCTCTCCTCTCTCTTCTCTCTTGTCTCTTCTCTCTCTTTGTCTTCGTTTCTTTTCGTTCTTTATTTCTTCTCTTTAATCTCTTTCTCTCTCTCTCTCTCTCTCTCTTTCTCTCTCTCTCTCTCTCTCTCTCTCTTCTCTCTCTCATCTCTCTCTCTCTACTCTCTCTCTTCTCTCTCTCTCTCTCTCTTTCTTTATCTCTCTTTCTATCTTTATCTCTCTCTCCTTCTTTGTAATTTAATGAAACTCTAATGTAAAATTTCTGTAAGTTTCTATACATTTCTATAAAGTTCTATATTTTAATGAGATTATTGGGTTTAGAATGTAAGTAGTTGTGAGGACACTAAACAGATGTTGTCTTATTCTGATTCTAGATAAACAATTAATACCTGTTTAGAAACTAATATTAATAACAGCTTGCAGGCAAATGTTTTATTACATGAATAAACTTCATTAGATGAACAGCAGGGTTAGGTGGGACATTATTAAATCCTATGGATCATTATGATTCGCTTGATTGAAAATAACTAATGCTACATGGTTTGGGTCTTTTACTTTTGATTAAAATGTATGGGCAGCGGATCATTAGAATACTTTTTGGGGCGTGATGCAAATGTGTATGAGAGTGTTATTCCAGTTTATCTAATCTGTTGAGTTACGCTGGTTACATGTTAAATATGATTATGGCCAGTGATAGTGACATGTAAAAGAATCACGTATTGGCCTTGTGTCAAATGAGAACAGTTGACTAAGTCACTAGTTCTCTCTTCTCTCCTCAGGGACCCCCCCAGCTGTTCCAGAGCCACCATACCTGATTCAACTAGTTAACAAACTAAAGCAAGTCGGTTAGGACATCTACTTTGTGCATGACACAAGTAATTTTTCCAACAGTTGTTTAGAGACATATTATTTAACTTATAATTCACTGTATCACAATTCCAGTGGGTCAGAAGTTTACACACACTAAGTTGGCTGTGCCTTTAAACAGCTTGGAAAATTCCAGAAAATGATGTAATGGCTTTAGAAGCTTCTGATAGGCTAATTGACATACTTTGAGTCAATTGGAGGTGTACCTGTGGATGTATTTCAAGGCCTACCTTCAAACTCAGTGCCTCTTCGCTTGACATCATGGGAAAATCAAAAAATTGCAGCCGTCATACAGCTCAGGAAGGAGACGCATTCTGTCTCCTAGAGATGAACGTACCTTGTTTGTGAAAAGTGCAAATAAATCCCAGAACAACAGCAAAGGACCTTGTGAAGATGCTGGAGGAAACAGGCACAAAAGTATCTATATCCACAGTAAAACGAGCCCTATATCGACATAACCTGAAAGTCCGCTCAGCAAGGAAGAAGCCACTGCTCCAAAACCGCCACAAAAAAGCCAGACTACGGTTTGCAACTGCACATGGGGACAAAGATCGTACTTTTTGGAGAAATGTCCTCAGGTCTGATGAAACAAAAATAGAACTGTTTGGCCATAATGACCATTGTTATGTTTGGAGGAAAAACGGGAGGATTGCAAGCCAAAGAACACCATCCCAACTGTGAAGTACGGGAGTGGCAGCATCATGTTGTGGGGGTGATTTGCTGCAGGAGGGCCTGGTGTACTTCACTAAATAAATGGCATTATGAGGGAGGAAAATTATGTAGATATATTGAAGCAACATCTCAAGACAAGAAGTTAAAGCTTGGTTGCAAATGGGTCTTCCAAATGGACAATGACCCCAAGCATACTTCCAAAGTTGTGGCAAAATGGCTTAAGGACAACAAAGTCAAGGTATTGGAGAGGCCATCACAAAGCCCTGACCTCAATCCCATAGAAAATGTGTGGGCAGAACTGAAAAAGTTTGTGCGAGCAAGAAGGCCTACAAACCTGACTCAGTTACACCAGCTCTGTCAGGAGGAATGGGCCAAAATTCACCCATCTTATTGTGGGAAGCTTGTGGAAGGCTACCCGAAACGTTTGACAACATTAAACAATTGAAAGGCAATGCTACCAAATACAAATTGAGTGTATGTAAACTTCTGACCCACTGGGAATGTGATGAAAGAAATAAAAGCTGAAATAAATAATTATCTCTACTATTATTCTGACATTTCACATTCTTAAAATAAAGTGTTGATCCTAACTGACCTAAGACATGGAATTTTTTTACAAGGATTGAATGTCAGTAATTGTGGAAAAATGTAGTTTAAATGTAATTGGCAAAGGTGTACGTAAACGTCCAACTTCAACTGTAGCTACTGAGACTGAGGTTAGAACCGTGTTTCTATGACGACCCAGTGGACGTGTTATTGGCTCGTCAGGACATTGGGTCTGTGGAGTCGGTCTCGTTCAAACGGACAGAACCAACTTTATAGAGTTCAATAGCAGACAATAGGAAAACATTTTTTGTAGAGGTAAGAATACTGTCCTTCATAAGAAACCAAAATATGTCTACCAAATCTGTAGTAGTACATTTGGTGAAACAGAAGAGAATAAAATGAAAACAGACTTTAGAGTTACATTTTTAAGGCATCACCGACCGACATTACACTACTCTATAAATCAAAATATGTTCCTATTTACCTGTTGTCGTACTGTACAGTGGTGAGAGACCTTTGCATTGAACCTGTCCGTTTTTCATATTCATGAAAAAATGCCACATTATGGCATTTATTGAACATCCTTATGGCTTTTATAGCAGAACCTCATGGCTTTTATATAAGAACCATATGGCTTTTTGTTACTCTTTTCCCTCCAATTCATCTAATATTGAAATTGATTAAAGTATTAAAATGGACCATTTAACCCTTCGACACGGCACATGTGTCCTAATATCATTATTAACACTGTCTAAATTCCAAATGGAACCCTATTCCCTACATAGTGCACTACTTTAGCTCAACAGGTCCTGGTCAAAAAGTAGTGCACTAAAAAAAAAGAATAATGTGCCATTTGGGACACTGACGGTGTGTGATAGTAACATCACCCTGCACATAACTCCCATATGGCGAGCAGGGCAGGCGAGAGGCGGTGTTTGGAATTGATCCCCCTTCAGCCATCAGGACTCGGACAGGTTTCAGTAGTGGTATGTTGTGTGTGTTGGTGTGTGTGTGTGGGGGGTGGGGGGGGGGGTTGTCAAGTTTTAGTGGTGCTCTGCGCTCGTTCAAAGCCCAGTTAATAAGGTAAACCAGTCATGAGCCGTTAAAACCGGCAGAGAAAGAATAAATAAACAGATGTGCCCTGTCCCTAGTAACCTTAAACAGAGATGCCTGTCCCTAGTAACCCTTAAACAGAGGTGTCTGGTCCTAGTAACCTTAAACAGAGGTGTCCTGTCCTAGTAACCCTTAAACAGAGGTGTCTGTCCCCAGTAACTCTTAAAGAGAGTGCGCTGTCCCTAGTAACCCTAAACAGAGATGCCCTGTCCCTAGTAACCCTTAAACAGAGATGCCTGTCTAGTCTAAACCCTAAACAGAGATGCCCTGTCCCTAGTAACCATTAAACAGAGGTGTCCTGTCCCTAGTAACCCTTAAACAGAGGTGTCCTGTCCCCCAGTAACGTCTTAAAGAGAGGTGTCCTGTCCTAGTAACCTTAAACAGAGGTGCCCTGTCCCTAGTAACCTTTAAAGAGAGGTGCCCTGTCCATAGTAACCCTTAAACAGAGGTGTCCTGTCCTAGTAACAACCTTAAAGACAGAGGTGCCCTGTCCCTAGTAACCACTTAAAGAGAGGTGCCCTGTCCCTGAGTAACCTTAAAGAGAGGTGCCCTGTCCTAGTAACCCTTAAAGAGAGAGTCCCTGTCCCTGTAACCTTAAAGAGAGGTGCCCTGTACCATTAAGGTAACTCCTTAAAGAAGGTGCCCGTCCCTATAACCTTAAAAAGGTGCCCTGTCCCTAGTAAACCCTTAAGAGAGGTGCCCTGTCCTAGTAACCCTTAAACAGAGGTGCCTGTCCCTAGTAACCCTTAAAGAGAGGTGCCCTGTGGTCATGTAAAATTTCCCAGCGTGAACTTTCCCAATCGCTCTGATCGATTCTGGATGTAATATATGCTGTAAAATGTTCCCAGTTCAATAATTGCACGCTCATCTCTTTCATGTGGATGGCTGAGCTATCTCTTTATGAGGATGGCTGAGCTCATCTATTTATGTGGATGGCTGAGCTCATCTTTTATGTGGACGGCTGGAGCTCATCTCTTTATGTGGATGGCTGAGCTCATCTCTTTATATGGATGGCTGAGCTCATCTCTTTAATGTGGATGGCTGAGCTCATCTCTTTATGTGGATGGCTGAGCTCATCTCTTTATGTGATGGCTGAGCTATCTCTTTATGATGATGCTGAGCTCATCTCTTTATGTGGATGGCTGAGCTCATCTCTTTATGTGGATGGCTGAGCTCATCTCTTTATGTGGATGCGCTGAGCTCATCTCTTTATGTGGATGGCTGAGCTCATCTCTTATGTGGATGGGCTGAGCTCATCTCTTTATGTGGATGGCTGAGCTCATCTCTTTAATGTGGATGGCTGAGCTTCATCTCTTTATGTGGATGGCTGAGCTCATCTCTTTATGTGGATGGCTGAGCTCATCTCTTTATGTGGATGGGGCTGAGCTCATCTCTTTATGTGGATGGCTGAGCTCATCTCTTTATGGGATGGCTGAGCTCATCTCTTATTTAATGTGGATGGCTGCGCTCATCTCTTTATGTGGATGGTGAGCTCATCTCTTTATTGTGGACGGCTGAGCTCATCTCTTTATGTGACGGCTGAGCTCATCTCATCTTATGTGGATGGCTGAGCTCATCTCTTTATGGGATGGCTGAGCTCATCTCTTTATGTGGATGGCTGAGCTCATCTCTTTATGGGATGGCTGAGCTCAATCTCTTTATGTGGATGGCTGAGCTCATCTCTTTATGTGGATGGCTGAGCTCATCTCTTTATGTGGATGCTGAGCTCATCTCTTTATGTGGATGGCTGAGCTCATCTCTTATGTGGATGGCTGAGCTATCTCTTTATGTGCGATGGCTGAGCTCATCTCTTATGTGGATGGCTTGAGCCATCTCTTTTGTGGATGGCTGAGCTCATTCTTTATTGGATGGCTGAGCTATCTCTTATGTGGATGGCTAGTCAATCTCTTTATGTGGATGGCTGAGCTCATCTCTTTATGTGGATGGCTGAGCTCATCTCTTTATGTGGATGTGAGCTCATCTCTTTTATGTGATGGCTTGAGCTCATCTCTTTAATGTGGATGGCTGAGCATCATCTCTTTATGTGGAGGCTGAGCTCATCTCTTTATGTGGATGGCTGAGCTCATCTCTTTATGTGGATGGCTGAGCTCATCTCTTTATGTGGATGGCTGAGCTCATCTCTTTATGGGATGGCTGAGCTATCTCTTTATGTGGATGGCTGGAGCTCGATCTCTTTATGTGGATGGCTGAGCTCATCTCTTTATGTGGATGCTGAGCTCATCTCTTTATGTGGATGCTGAGCTCATCTCTTTATGTGGATGGCTGAGCTCATCTCTTAATCTCTTCTGG
>NW_019943620.1:104047-112607 GCF_002910315.2 Salvelinus sp. IW2-2015
CGGCGCTGAGCTCATCCTTTATGTGGATGGCTGAGCTCATCTCTTATATGTGGATGGCTGAGCTCATCTCTTTATGTGGATGGCTGAGCTCATCTCTTTATGTGTGATGGCTGAGCTCATCTCTTTATGTGGATGGCTGAGCTCATCTCTTGTATGTTTGGATGGCTGAGCTCATCTCTTATTGTGGATGGCTGAGCTCATCTCTTATTGGATGGCTGAGCTCATCTCTTTTATGTGGATGCTGAGCTCATCTCTTATATGTGATGGCTGAGCTCATCTCTTTATGTGGATGGCTGAGCTTCATCTCTTTATGTGGATGGCTGAGCTCATCTCTTTAGGATGGCTGAGCTCATCTCTTTTATGTGGATGGCCTGAGCTCATCTCTATATGTGGATGGCTGAGCTCATCTCTTTATGTGGATGGCTGAGCTGATCTCTATATGTGGATGGCTCAGCTCATCTTCTTTATGTGGATGGCTGAGCTCATCTCTTATTAATGTGGATGGCTGAGCTCATCTCTATTAATGTGGATGGCTGAGCTCATCTCTTTATGTGATGGCTGAGCTCATCTCTTTATGTGGATGGCTGAGCTCATCTCTATATGTGATGGCTGAGCTCATCTCTTTATGTGGATGGCTGAGCTGATCGTATATGTGGATGCTTGAGCTCATCTCTTTTATGTGGATGGCTGAGCTCATCTCTTTATGTGGATGGCTGAGCTCATCTCTTATTAATGTGATGGCCTGAGCTCATCTCTTTATGTGATGGCTGAGCTCATCTCTTTTATTTTATGTGGATGGCTGAGCTCATCTCTTTATGTGGATGGCTGAGCTCATCTCTTTATGTGGATGGCTGAGCTCATCTCTTTATGTAGATGGCTGAGCTCATCTCTTTATGTGGACGGCTGAGCTCATCTCTTTATGTGGACGGCTGAGCTCATGCGGATGATTCTCTCAAACCCTCCCTCGACCTCGAAAATCTGTTCTGTGGACGTGCGCATTTGCTTCACACATCTGCCAATCAATGGTAGCCAGGAGTATTGACTCTGACCAATCAAGGAGCTTGATGAGGTGTGAGGTCAACGTATAAATACCAGGACTCGCTCGTCAAAGTGCTGGGGGTTGATTTGAGGAGAGATTTGTTTTTGCGATTGCAAAGACTTGGGTACTACTTATGATTTGATACTTAGTTGGTTAGTTATTTAGCTACAGAAACAAGTCAGAACGGCACACCTATGAGAATAAGCCATCTCGACCAGTTTACAGCTAAGTATGCCAGTTAGCTAGCTAAATAAAGGGCAAGGGGGGGAATGTGAGGGAAACAACCGCAGGAGCTCAGCCATCCACACAGACTCACGATGTGAAACATTTTACAACAAATTTATACAATGGGAAGATTTTTATATGACACCCTGTCCCTAGTAACCATTCAATAGAAGTGACCTGTCCCTGGTAACCATTAAATAGAGGTGACCGGTCCCTGGTAACAAAGAGAGTTGCCCTGTCTCTGGTAACCATTAAAGAGAGGTGACCGGTCCCTAGTAACCATTAAAGAGAGGTGACTGGTCCCTAGTAACTGTTAGAGGGATTCGTTTCTATGAAGCAGTTGCCTGTAGCGGGCTGCAGAGAGCCAATGCGGTAAGTACTGTCGGCAAGCAAACGCTTGACAATCCTAACGGCCTTAAGACTTCTGCATGCTTCCCATCTGAAAGAGTTTGGCGTGTATATTATACATTTAGGTTTGTTTCGGTGTTCGGCTGTTCGTGCACATCGTTTTTTTTTCTCTGGAGCCGAAGTCTACGCCCCTTCATCTGTGATTGGTCAACAGTAGAGATTCGTCAATAAAGTGTTTGTTGTCGTTCAACGATAGACGACTCGTTTTCATGCACATTTTTTCACTCTAGATATACTGCACCAAACATCTTAGTTAGATGTAAAATAGGGCGACTAAGATCACCTCGGCAAAAACGTCAACATTACATTACAGATTTCTTAAATTATCTTAGATTAATTCAGCCTATTTTATTGGAAGTGGCTACGGCGTCTCAAGAGGGAAAGTACAGTACTGTCGGCCCTTTTTTCAAGTTTTTCAAGCGAAGATCTTTTCAGGGGTAATGCGAGGCACAGACGTCCTCTTGGCCAAGCCGACTTCTGCTAGGAGAAAACCTGGCACAGGTCTGGCAAAACCTCTGTTGCCAGACTTTAAGGGTTACCGGGGACAGGGCACCTCTGTTGCCAGACTTTAAGGGTTACCGGGGGACAGGGAACCTCTGTTGCCAGACTTTAAGGGTTACCGGGGACAGGGCACCTCTGTTGCCAGACTTTAAGGGTTCCCGGGGACAGGGCACCTCTGTTACCAGACTTTAAGGGTTCCCGGGGACAGGGCACCCCTGTTGCCAGACTTTAAGGGTTCCCGGGGACAGGGCACCTCTGTTGCCAGACTTTAATAAGGGGTCCCGGGGACAGGGCACCTCTGTTGCCAGACTTTAAGGGTTCCCGGGGACAGGGCACCTCTGTTGCCAGACTTTAAGGGTTCCCGGGGGACAGGGCACCTCTGTTGCCAGACTTTAAGGGTTGCCGGGGGACAGGTTGTTGTTTGATGTGGGTGTTTCTCGGTTGTGTCTATGCCACAATTATGACACACCCAATCTGTCAGAAACTCCCCCCCCCCCCCCAACCTACTCAATCACAACAACAAACATAACCTCCTACAGTTGAGTTCAATAACTGCAGGCAGATGTACGTGAGATGCCAGAGAAGCGTTGAATATGTAGTAGTAACAGGCCATGTAGTATAAGCCAACCCTTTACATAACACCATAAAGAAGTGTTCTGCTAATATACCAATGTGAACCTTTCATTGTCAATCCCAGCCGATACAGATACTGTGTCTATCAGCATTTGTCTGGTGGTAACGGGGCTACCTTGGCCAACATGCTATAGATACAGTAGCTAGCTTAATTGCTGTCCTTCCTCCACAACCACCTTCAGATGAAACAATACCTGTTGCCTCCTGTTGGTTGCTCGTTTTTTTTTTTTTTTTAACCTTTATTTAACTAGGCAAGTCAGTTAAAGAACAAATTCTTATTTACAATGACGGCCTGGGAACAGTGGGTTACCTGGCTTGTTCAGAGGAAAAACAACTGATTTTCACATTGTCAGCTCGGGGATTCGATCTTGCAACCTCTCAGTTACTAGTCCAACGCTCTAACCACTAGGCTACCTGTCTCTAACCACTAGGCTACCTGCTCTAACCGCTAGGCACCTGTCTCTAACCACTAGGCTACCTGTCTCTAACCACTAGGCTACCTGCTCACACTAGGCTACCTGTCCTTACCACTAGGCTACCTGCTCTAACCACTAGGCTACCTGCTCTAACCACTAGCCCTGCTCACCACTAGCTCCTGTCTCTAACCACTAGGCTACCTGTCTCTAACCACTCGGCTACCTGTCTCTAAACCATAGGCTACCTGTCTCTAACCACTAGAACCTCTCTAACCACTAGGCTACCTGTCTCTAACACTAGGATACCTGCTCTAACCACTAGGCTACCTGTCTCTAACCACTAGGCTACCGGTCTCTAACCACTAGGCTACCGTCTCTAACCACTAGGATACCTGCTCTAACCACTAGGCTACCTGTCTCTAACCACTAGGATACTCGCTCTAACACTAGGCTACCTGTCTCTAACACTAGGCTACCTGTCTCTAACCACTAGGCTTCCTGCTTTAACCACTAGGCTACCTGCTCTAACCACTAAGCTACCTGTCTCTAACCACTAGGCTACCTGCTTTAACACTAGGTACCTGCCTCAACCACTAGGCTACCTGTCTCTAACCACTAGGCTACCTGTCTCTAACCACTAGGCTACCTGCTTCTAACCACTAGGCTACCTTGCTCTAGCCACTAGGCTACCTGCTCTAACTACTAGGCTACCTGCTCTAACCACTAGGCTACCTGCTCTAACCACTAGGTTACCTGTCTCTAACCACTAGGCTACCTGCTCTAACCACTAAGCTGCCTGATCAAAACTAGGTTAACCTGCTCTAACCACTGGGCTACCTGTCTCTAACCACTAGGCTACCTGCTCTAACCACTAGGCTACCTTGCTCATAGCCACTAGGCTACCTGCTCTAACTACTAGGCTACCTGCTCTAACCACTAGGCTACCTGCTCTAACCACTAGCTACCTTCTCTAACCACTAGGCTACCTGCCTCTAACCACTAAGCTACCTTCTCTAACCACTAGGCTACCTGCCTCTAACCACTAAGCTACTTCTCTAACCACTAGGCTACCTGCCTAACCACTAGGCTACACTGCTCTAACCACTAGGCTACCTGCCTCTAACCACTAAGCTACCTGCTCTAACCACTAAGGCTAACCTGCTCCTAACCACTAGGCTACCTGCCTCTAACCACTAGGCTACCTGCTCTAACCACTAGGCTACCTGCTCTAACCACTAGGCTACCTGCTCTAACCACTAGCTACCTCTCCACTTAACTACCTTCTCAACCACTAGGCTACCTGCCTTACCACTAAGCTACCTGTCTCTAACCACTAGGCTACCTGCCTCTAACCACTAAGCTACTCTCTAACCACTAGGCTACCTGCTCTAACCACTAGGCTACCTGCTCTAACCACTAGGCTACCTCCTCTAACCACTAGCTACCTGCTCTAACCACTAGGCTACCTGCTCTAACCACTAGGCTACCTGCCTCTAACCACTATAAGCTACCTTCTCTAACCACTAGGCTACCTGCTCTAACCACTAGGCTACCTGCTCTAACCACTAGGCTACCTCTCTAACACTAGCTAACCTGCCTCTAACCACTTAAGCTACCTCTCTAACCACTAGGCTACCTGCTCTAACCACTAAGCTACCTCTACTAACCACTAGGCTACCTGCTCTAACCACTAGGCTACCTGCTCCTAACCACTAGGTACCTGCTCTAACACCTAGCTACCTGCCTCTAACCACTAGGCTACCTGCTCTAACCACTAGGCACCTGCCTCTACACACCTACGTGCTACGCCCTCTAACCACGGTATCACTACCTGCTCTAACCACTAGCTACCTGCTCTAACACTAGGCTACCTGCCTCTAACCACTAAGCTACCTTCTTCTTAACCACTAGGCTACCTGCCTCTAACCACTAAGCTACCTGTCTCTAACCACTACTACCTGACCTCTAACCACTAAGCTACCTTCTCTAACCACTAGGGCTACCTGCCTCTAACCACTAGGCTACCTGCTCTAACCACTAGGCTACCTGCCTCTAAACACTAAGCTACCTTCTCTAACCACTAGGCTACCTGCTCTAACCACTAGGCTACCTGCTCTAACCACTAGGCTACCTGCCACCCCACTAGCCTACTAACCACTAGCCTACTAATCCCTTCTCATTTATCTAACTTTTAATTCCCTCATTTTATTCCATCTTGCATTACATTAGTGAACTCTCACTCCACTTGCTACACATTGATCCTCTTTGCAGCTTTGATTGTCCAACAAGCTACACACGTGAACGCTATCTGTCGGCTACTGGTCTTTTTATGGGTGGGGCACACTGTGCACGTCATAGAAAAAAATACATTAAAACATTTGTTTGATCATTTGAAATGTCATGGTATATCCTTGTAAGTAACAATGTCACATGGATATTTTCATTACATTTAGAAAAAGCCATTTTCTGTTAAACAGTGTTAAACTGACATGTTGTGTTGCTACCATGTTGTTGGGATAGGTCTCTCTTTATGTAGTGTTGTGTCTCTCTTGTCGTGATGTGTATTTTGTCCTACATATTCTATATTTTTATTGTTAATCCCAGCCCCCAAGCACACAGGAGAACTTTCTCCTTTTGGTAGGCCGTCCTTGTAAATAAGAATTTGTTCTTAACTGACTTGCCTAGTTAAATAAAGGTAAAAAAAAAAGATATATATATATATATATATATTTTGGTATACTCACACAAGTATTCGAATTGAAACGTTCATTCGAAAATTCGGATAACCGTGCATATCACTATTTATGACAAAAATGTTCTTAATACACTTTGCAGTCAATTTTGACACAATCATAAATGTTTGACTAATATCGATGGCACATAGGCTGTTTTAAAGGGATTAGTTGGCTTTCAGGGTCAGTCGCTCTTTAGGAGTTACCAGGGACAGGGCACCTCTCTTTATTGGTTACTAGGGACAGGGCACCTCTCTTTAATGGTTACTAGGGACAGGGCACCTTTCTTTAATGGTTACTAGGTACAGGGCACCCCTCTTTAATGGTTACCAGGGACAGGGCACCTCTCTTTAATGGTTACCAGGGATAGGGCAGCTCTCTTTAATGGTTACTAGGTACAGGGCACCTCTCTTTAATGATTACTAGGTACATGGCATCTATCTTTAATGGTTACTAGGGACAGGGCACCTCTCTTTAATGGTTACCAGGGACAGGGCACCTCTCTTTAATGGTTACTAGGTACAGGATTGTTTTATTTCAGACTTTGTGTATATTATCTACCTCACTTGCTTTGGCAATGTTAACACGTTTCCCATGCCAATAAAGCCCATTGATTGAATTGAATTGAATCCAGAGAGAGGAGAACAGAGAGAGATACAGAGCAGAGAGAGAGAGAGAGCGAGAGAGACAGAGAGAAGAGCAGAGAGAGAGACTAATCATTATGTTTGGCTAGCCTGCACACCACCTAATTTAAGCATAACTTCAGACGTTGACACAAACCAGGAACAAATACACAATGTGGAAATAGTTAATTAAAAAAGCAAAATACATTTCCATACGTTATTGCTATATTTGTTATTTTTAATTTTGGGGTGCGATGCCCCTAGCGCTGCAGGCCATAGTCCCTGCGTATAGGAAGCCTATATAAATACTATATATAACATGTAATTATAACAGTTCTTATAATCCATTAAGTGGTGTGACAGAAAATCATTCATATTGTATCATGCACAGATTACACAGGTTCATTAAAAAGTGTTTACCAAAGAGGTCAGTCAGCAAAGGGCATTATGTTCAACTCATAATAGAAGGATTTGTCAAACTAAACTAAACCAGAGCAAAAATCCCAAATGGTTATTTGTATATGAGTCCACAGTCTCTCAGGGGGGATTCATATCTGTTTTCAGGGGCCTCGTCTACATTTGGTTACCTTTATAAACATATCTGATTGTAATGTGAATATAAGGTAGCGCATATAGTTAATTAACTTTTTCGCAATGCTGCTATTGTTCCTGTAAATTCGATAACAAATCCATTGTATTCATTGGTCTTTAGAGTCGCTCTGGATAAGAGCGTCTGCTAAATGACTTAAATGTAATGTAATGTAAATGTCTTCTGGAGCCAGCTCTCAGTCTTCGGCAGCTCTAAAGATAAAGCAGTTTTTTTTTGCATGTTTACGTCAAAGTCCCGGAGTGATAAGCAGTTTTTTTTGCATGGCGGTTTGATTTCCACAGCTCATCGTGGATAAAAAGGAGAGTAATTTATCAACCTGAACAGAAACAAAGCTCTCTGAGACATGTTAGGCACATTTAGATATGACCTTGTATCTCCGTGTTGGATATGAAACGGGAAGACAGACTCACCTAGTCACTTACTTCGACAGCTATTTTGTCACTCGTGATTTTATCCGTTTGTTACTGGGAAGGGAAAGGGCAAGGGTGACAATGCTTTATTCACATTCACTTCAAGACAGAAAAATGAACTCGCATCCTGATTGAAAGCCCTTTTTGTTTAATAGTGAACTGCTTTAACCAAAGCCTACTTTAAACCAGAGTCTACTTTTAACCAGGAGCCTACTTTTAAAACAGAGCCTACTTTAAATCAGAGCCTACTTTTAACCAAGAGCCTACTTTAAACCAGAGGCCTACTTTTTACCAGAGCCTACTTTTACCAGCTCCTACTTTAAAACCGGGCCTACTTTAACCATCTACTTTCAACAGAGCCTAACTTTAACCAGAGCCTACTTTTAACCAAGCCTACTTTAACGCAGTCTTACCTTTTAACCAGAGCCTACTTTAAACCGGAGCTACCTTTAACCAGTCTACTTTTAAACCAGAGTTCTACTTTACACCAGGAGGCTACTTTAAACGCAGAGCCTACTTTTAACAACCAGCTACTTTAACCCGTCCTACTTTTACCAGGCCCTACTTTAACCAGTCTATCTTTCAACCAGAGTCTATCCTTTACCAGAGCCTACTTTTAACCAGAAGTCTCACTTTTACAGAGCCCTACTTTAACCAGAGCCTAGCTTTTAAACCATGAGCCTACTTTAACCAGAAGGCTACTTTTAACCAAGGGCCTACTTTTGACCAGTCCTACTTTCAACCAGAGTCTACTTTAAACCAGAGCCTACTTTAAAAACCAGAGCCTAAACTTTTTAACCAGAGCCTACTTTAACCAGCCTACTTTAAACCAAGCCTACTTTAAAACGCCAGAGCCTACTTTTTACAGAGCCTACTTTTAACCAGAGCCTCTTTAAGCAGAGCTCAACTTTTTACCAGAGCTACTTTTTAACCAGAGCTAACCTTTAACGCAGAGCCTACTTT
>NW_019943620.1:112632-120279 GCF_002910315.2 Salvelinus sp. IW2-2015
CCATGTGGATTGTAAAAAATAAGGAAATAAAAAAACACCATTGTAAATACAACCATATTATGTTCTATTTTATTTATCCTTGTGTTTAACCATTAATGACATTGTTACACAAAACTGTATATATTATATAGATATGACATTTGAAATGTCTTTCTTCTTTTGAAACTTCTGTTGGTGTGTAATTGACTGTTTGTCTTTTATTGTTTATTTCACTTTGTTGTTATTATCTACCTCACTTGCTTTGGCAATGTTAACACGTTTTCCCATGCCAATAAAGCCCCTAATTGAATTGGAATTGAATTGAGCAGAGGGATAGAGGAGAGGAACAGAGAGAGGAAAGAGAGAGATACAAGAGAGGAGAAGAGAGACGCAGAGAAAGGAGAGAGAGGGACAGAGAGAGTGAGACAGAGAGAGAGAGAGAGAGAGGAGAGAAGAGAGAGAAAGAGAGAGAGAGAGAGAGAGAGAGAGAGAGAGAGAGAGAGAGAGAGAGAGAGAGGAGAGAGAAAGGAGAGAAGAGAGAGAGAGACACTAGGAGCAAGATAGACAGAGAAAGAGAGAGAGAATGAAAAAGAGAGACAGAGAGAGAGAGAGAGAGACAGACAGACAGACAGACAGACAGACAGACAGACAGACAGACAGACAGACAGACAGACAGACAGACAGACAGACAGACAGACAGACAGACAGACGATGGGTGGAACGCAGGCCTATAATACAAGGTAGAGTGCTCCCAATTGACGCTGGTTCGTTTGTTTTTCTCACACTAATGCATTCAAATTATTTTTTCAGACCAGGAGAGAAAGAGGATGTATTGCTCAAAACATAATTGCTGGGTGATCATGTAAGGTGAATAGGAGAACAGGATACCTAGACCCCCTATAGTTACATGTTCCTTCATATTACAATTGTCTCTCATATATGGGCAACGCAAGGTGATATGAAAACCAAGTTAATCATTGGAAATAGAACACTGGAAATATAATTCATTTCTGTTTGGTAAATACACAGGAAAATCGTACACAGTATTTTGCCGTTCGGATCACCAAATTCAAATGCTATGGCAACGAGATGCGTTTCTCTTCAGTTCTGGAGCATTTAGGATGATTCTATTTCAGATAATCCTGGAAACTTTCCCAACCCAACTAGCTTCATCACTGCTCCTCGTCTGTCTGTCAAGTCCTCCATATTCTCTCTGTCTCTGTCTCTCTCTCTCTCTCTCTCTCTCTCTCTCTCTCTGTCCTGGTAACCATTAAAGAGAGGTGCCCTGTCCCTAGTAACTGTTAAAGAGAAGGTGCCTTGTCCCTTAGTAACCATTAAAGAGAGGTGCCCTGTCCCTGGAACCATAAAGAGAGTGCACACGCGTTTTCCTCCTCCCATCAGTAACTGTTATAAGCAGATGTGTTTTCTTTTTGGCGCCTTGTCTGGGCGTATAAACTGTTTAAAAGAGAGATCGGCTTTCTGCCAGCCTGCCTCAGTAACACAATTAAAAGAGTGTGGTCTTGCCCTGTCTCCGGTCAACCGATAAATGTCCTGCTACCTAGAACAATACAAATTAACAGTAAACATTACACATACAGAAGTTTCAAAACAAGAAAGACATTACAAATGTCATATTATATATATACAGTGTTGTAACAATGTACAAATGGTTAAAGCACACAAGTTAAAATAAATAAGCATAAATATGGGTTGTATTTACAATGGTGTTTGTTCTTCACTGGTTGCCCTTTTCTTGTGGCAACAGGTCACAAATCTTGCTGCTGTGATGGCACACTATGGAATTTCACCCAGTAGATATGGGAGTTTATCAAAATTGGATTTGTTTTCTCTCTCTCTGTTTCTCTCTCTTTCTCTCTCTCTCTCTTTGTCTCTCTCTGTTTCTCTCTCTCTCTCTTTCAATCTCTCCTGTCTCTCTCTCTCTCTTTCAATCTCTCCTCTCTCTCTCTCTCTCTCTCTCCTTTCAATTCAATTCATGAATTGAATGACTTAACGTTGTACATATTGACAATGCTTACTTTTACTTATATTTACCATACGAAAATAATAAGAATCAAAATTGTCAACGGGACAACAGTAACAACAATAACCAAGTGTCAGAATAACCATACATTCAACAATAACAATAAGCATACAGTAGAGGACATGTGCAGGTTGATTGGTCTGTCAGACACTGTCCCTCATCTTATGGCAGGCAGCAATCTAGTGCGCTGCCAACCCACAGCTCTCTGCGTCCTCCCCCAACCGGACGGGTAGCCTACTCTCATCAGAGAGGTCTTTGAAACCTTGAATAAGGGTTTCAAATTTGGGGAAATGGCACTCTCTAATCATTTTATATTTTTGACATTTTTCAGGAAATGCACCTGTGATCAGGTTCTGCTGTTGTGCAGTGGTTACACAGCCTTTCCTCTACAGGGAGCCAGGTTTTCCTGTGTCTACCCTTCTCAATGGCAAGGCTGTGCTCACTGAGCCTGTACTTTGTCAAGGTTTTCTAAGGTTTGGTGAAATCTTGTTTGCAAGTGGACCCCACACCTCGCTGCCATAAAGTGCAATTGGTTCAATGACACATTCAATTAGTTTTAGCCAAATTTGAATAGGTATTTCAATTTTTATTTGTTTATTAATGGCGTAGAATGCCCTGCGTGCTTTCTTTCTCAGTTCATTCACTGCCTCATTAACGTGTCCAGTTGAGCTTATTTTTAAACTTAGCTAATTTTTGTGTGTGCAGTACTCTATATATGTTGTACCAATTGAGAACTTTGGTCTAATTCCCTGAGATCTGGATCTTCTCTGGAAAATCATTATTTTAGTATTTTTGGGGTTTACTGCCAGGGCCCAGGTCTGGCAGTACTGCTCTAGCAGGACCAGGCTCTGCTGTAGGCCATGTGCTGTGGTTGACAGCAGGCATAGTTCCTCTGCGAAGAGTAGGCATTTAACCTCTGAATTGTGGAGACTAACACCAGGGGCTGAGGATTTTTCTAAAATTGTGACCAATTCGTTGATGTAAATATTGAAGAGTGCAGGGCTCAGATTACAACCCTGGCGAAGGCCTCACCCCTGGTTAAATAATTATGTTATTTTTTTGCCAATTTTAATGCTGCACGTATTGCCAGTATACATTGATTTATTTATGTCATATGTTTAACCCCCCATACCACTTTCAATAACTTTGTACAACAGTCCTGTATGTCAAATAGAATCAAATGCTTTTTGGAAGTCGATAAAGCAAGCATAAATGTTGGTATTATTTTGGTGGACATGTTTATCTATCAGGGTCTGTAGGGTGTAAATATGATCAGTGCTGTCACTGTTGTTTCTATGGGGGAGATTAAGACAGTTAGACACAGTATGGCCTGTAATAAAGCTGTCCCCTTGTGTGGTCGTTACATCAGGTAGTGTTCCTGTGAGCACATTTGTGTCCCCACAGATGAGGCCTGGGCCTGGAAATGGCATGTCTCTTCCTCAAGGATGGGGAAGATCTTCTCTAAGTAATATGGGGATTCTGGGGGGTGGGGGGGGGATATATATTGCGCAAAGGAACACATATTTTTCTGTCAATACAAGTTCTTTTTTTCAGTTTTAATCAAATTTGATATTTACCAATTTTGAGGGATCAATTAGGTTTTCTAGTTCGGCTTTGTACCAAATGATCAGTCCTCCAGAGTCTCTGCCTCTATTGACAGAGCTGTGTTTCGGTGATGGCACAATTACCTCTGTAGCCTGTGGGGCAGTGAGTGACAATGTCAGCCTTACACCATGTCTCATGCAGAATGATGACGTCAACATCTTTAAGATTTTTGTTGAACTCCGGTGATAAACTCTTCAGTCTGTAGGTTGATGAGTTTAGGCCCTGAATGTTCCACATGCTAATTGATAGTGATTTCATGTTGCAAAAAGAAAGAATAGCAGTCAGAAATACAGTAACATACTCCTTAGCCAAATACATTTAAACTCAGTTTTTCACAATTCCTGACATTTAATCCTAGTAAGAATTCCCTGTCTCAGGTCAGTTAGGATCACCACTTTATTTTAAGAATGTGAAATGTCAGAATAATATAATAATAATACTCTATCCCCTCCCCCTATCCTCTTATTACCCGTCCCCCTATTCATCTATCTCCCTCCCCCTCATTCCTCTAATCCCTCTCCCTATACCTCTATCCCTCCCCTATTCCCTCTATAGCCGCTATCACCCTTCCCTATACCTCTATCGCCCCCTCCCCCTATTCCTCTATACTCTATCCCCTCCCCCTAATTCCTATATCCCCCCCCTTTCTCTACTCCTCCTCCCCTATACTCTATACCTCTATCCCCCCTCCCCTATACCTCTAACCCCCTCCCCTATCCCTATATCCCTCCCCTATTCCCTATCCCCCTCCCCCTATACCTCTATCCCCCACCCTATCCCTCTATCCCCCTCCCCCTATACCCTTTCCCTCTATCCCGCCTCCCCCTATCCCTCTATCGCCCCCCCCTATCCTCTATCCCCTCCCCCTATAACCTCTATAACCTCTAATCCCCCCCCATCCCTCTAATCCCCCTCATCATACCTCTAATAACCTCTATCCCCCTCCCTACCCCTCTATCCCCCTCCCTATCCCTTCCTCTATCCCCCTCCCCCTATCCCCTCGATCCCTCTCCCCCTATTCCTCTGATCCCCCTCCCCCTATACCTCTATACCTCTTCCCCTGGACCCCTATCCCTATCCCCTCCCCCTTATACCCTTTCCCTCTAATCCCCCTCCCCAATTCTTATCCCCTATACCTCTATATCCTCTATCCCCCCATCCTCTATCCACTCCCCCCCCCCTCTATCCCCCTCCCCAATATTTCCTCTAGTTCCCTCCCTCCTATCCTATCCCCTCCCTATCCCTCCCCCTCTTCCTCTATCCCCCTGCCTCCTATTCCTCTAATCCCCCTCCCCTATCCCTCTATCCCCTCCCCCTATTACCCTCCTATTTTATTACCTATACTCTAAACCTTCTATCCCCCCATCCCTCTATCCCCTCCCTATACCCCTTTCTCTATCGCCCCTCCCCAATTCCCTCTATCCCCATACATCTATACTCTATCCCCCCTATCCCTCTATCCCCCTCTCCCTATCTCTCTATCCCCCCCCTATACCCTTATTCCTCTATCCCTCCCCTTTCCCTTCTATCACCCGTCCCTATACCCTTCTACCCCTCCCCCTCCCTAAGCCCTCTAATCCTCCCCCTATTCCTCTATACCTCTATCCCTCTACCCCTCCCCTACTTCCTCTAGTCCCCTCCCGCACCCTATGGCCTCTCATCCCCTCCCCTATTCCTCTATACTCTAATCCCTCTATCCCCTCCCTATCCCTGCTATCCCCCCCCTCCCCCAGATGCTCTATCCCTCCCCCTATACCTCTATCCCTCTAGTCTCCTCGACTCCCCCCCTCCCCTCGTCCCGCCGGGCACAGCGAACTTCGCCGCATCTCACGACTGGACGGCGACTCTACGTAGACATAGAGGAGGCGATCAGAAAATAGACGGCAAGCCTCATAGCTATCTCTACAGGAAATAAGAGGAGCGTAGTAATACTAGAACCAACTAAGAGGTACTATGCAGATAGGAATACCGCACTGGCGCAGGCAGATAGGACATCTATTCGCATCTATGCGAAGCACACGATAGAGCTGCACCCTAAGTAAGGAGCGAGAATAGGAAGAGAGGAAGAGAGAATATGAATAGACAGGAGTAGATAGGAATGAGAGGAAAGGAGAATATGATAGAGAGAGGAGATATGAACACCTAATCGTAGGTAGGAGATTATGAATAGCCTATCTAGAGGTCAGGAGCATAACTGCGTACATAGAAGGAAGAGAGGAATAAGGGGCGACTGGCGGCTAGAAGTATGGAACCTCAGGTAGGGAGGGGGATAGAAGGGACTACGACCACGGCATCTGAGAGAAAGGTATAGGAGGATGGGGATAGAGGTATACACTGAGGGGAGGGGAGAGGAATAGGGGGAGGGTTGATACGAGGGACTACCTCTGATAAAGCCGGATCATCACCATCCCCGAGGTATAGGCTACTAGATGGGGATAGAGAGTATACGGGGAGGGGGGATACGAGGAATAGGGGGGGAGGGGGAAATATGACTGGATAATGCGAAGGTATAGGGAGCCCTTGGGGGGGATTAAGGAAGGGGAAATACCTGGGTGAGGGATAGAGGTATCAGAGCTACTGCTAAGGGAGCTGGTAGGGAGCCCTGGGATCGGAGGAATAGGGCGACCGGGGGCTAGAGGGATAGACGGGCATTACTGATGGATTCATCTACCGGGGCCGAGTGGGGCATAAGAGCATAGGGGGGAGGGGAGGGGATAGAAGGGAAGGGAGGGGGATAGAGGGATAGAGGTATACCTCCTATTCCTCTAGTCGAAGGAATATGCGGGGAGGGGGCATCAGACGGCATAGGGGCAGGGGGAGGGGGAAAGAGGGATAGGGGAGGGGGATAGATGGGAAGAGGGTGCATAGAGGAAAGGGGGAGGGGGATAAGGCAGGGGGAGGGGGGGGGGATAGAGGGATAGGGGGAAACGGGGATAGCAGGGAAAAGGGAGGAGGGGGATAAGAGGAATAAGGGTATAGGGGAGGGGGATAGAGGGATAGGGGGAGGGGATAGAAGGGATAGGGGGGATAGATGGTAAAGAGGTATAGGGGATAGAGGAATTGGGCTGCGGGAGGGGGGATAGAGGGAAAGGGATAGGGGGAGGGGGAAGAGGGATGGGGGGGATAGAAGGTTAGAGGTATCACCCATATAGGAGATAAATAAGTAAAGGAATAAGGGGAGGGAGATAGAGGGCCATAGGGGGAGGGGGATAGAGGAATAGGGGAGGGGGAAACGAGGAAGAGGGGGAGGGGGAATAAGAGGAATAGGGGGGAGGGGGACTAGAGGTCTAATATAAAAGGAGGAGAGAGAGGAATCGAGGACATAGGGGGAGGGGATCTAAGAGGGAGAAGGTGGGAATACGGGGGACTAGAAGGGGAACGTGGGGATAGACCGCTATAATCAGAGGTACACGGGGGATAGAGGACATCTGGGGACGAGGGCTAGATAGAGGGGATAAGGAAGGTATAGGGGGTAAGGGGGATAGAGGAGGTAGGGGGGATAGAGGTAAATAAGAATGTGCTCTGAGTAAATGGCGGGGGGGATAGGAGGACATAATGGCGGGAGGGGGAAGAGCGGATAAGGGGGAGGGGGAATAGAGGGGAACCGAGTAAGGGTAATAGGGGGAGGGGAAAGAGGGGGTTAGGGGAGGAGAGAGATAAAGAGTAAAAGCGCCGTAGGGGAAGAGGGATGGGGGGGGGGATAGTGAGGTATAGAGGTAATAGGGGGATGCGGGTCGATAGAGGAAATAAGGGGGAGGGGAGAGTCACAGGGATAGGGGGGGGGGAATAGCAGCGGGGGCTATTAGGGGGGCAAAGGGGGGATAGAGGGGGATATGGGGTGGGGATAGAGGTATACGGGGAGGGGGATAGAAGGAATAGGGGAGGGGAAGGCTAAGTGGGAGGGGATAAGAGAGTTAGGGGCGAGGGAGGATAAGGGTATATTAGAGGGTATAAAGGTGGAGGAAAGGATAGAGGAATAGGGGGATGGGGATATATATGGAGAGATAAGGGGGAGGGGATGA
>NW_019943620.1:120304-136837 GCF_002910315.2 Salvelinus sp. IW2-2015
AGCTACAGAACACTATGCTGTCTGCTCACAGCTACAGACACTATGCTGTCTGCTCACCAAGATACACGAAACACTCCATTTTTATGTACATGTGTCTGTGTGTTTAGGTTGTGTCATGCAGATAAGAAGAACAATACTTTCATCTTCGATTGCTGTTTCAGATATGGAAATTCATATTTTTTCCATTTGAAGCCGTTCAATAAAACACGAAAAACGAGGGTAAATTATCTGCTTAATATAAACCCTATACTGTGTCTGTGCATGTGTTCTTGCATGTGTGTTTGCATGTGCATGTGTCTGTGTAACCCTTTCTCTGCATCTAAATAACCTAGTGACCAAATGGGTAGATTTCCAATATTTAGGCCTACTAGAGATTGCGTGTGTCCTCAGGCTGGGAGGGAAGCTAAAGTATATCGCTACCCAAAATAGTAAAGCCTTTACTGGCTAAATACCCACCAATCAGCCTGTTAGAACCTAAGTAAACTTTTTAGATAAAAATGTTTTGAAGCGATACAAGGCCATTTTTCTGTAAACAAATAGATCACAGATTTCAGCACGCTTATAGGGAAGGACATTCAAAAAGCACAGCACTTACATACAAATGACTGATATTGGCTGAGAGAAATTTAACTGATAAAAAAGTTTGTAGGGGCTGTTTTGTTAGACTTCAGTGCCCGACTTTTGACTTATCGATCGTCAGTCTGTGCAAGAAAAACGTTTGTGTATGGCTTTTATTACACCCCTGCTATATTGTGGAATAATAGAGTTACCTGTCCTACAGAACATAGAGGGTTGTTCTTTACAATAAGATCCTTCACTAAATAATAGAGGTAGAATCAGGAATTCCCCGGGCAGCTTCTAGGCTCATCATTTTTCAATCTTTACTAACGTATGCACTGGGTTTGAGCAAAGTCCCGTCTCGTGCGTCTATGTATGCAGATCTCATGCCTAACTATTCTCTATATCATCATGTCGCTCACCTAATAGCAACTGAATGATGCAACCATATACCACTCTAAGAGCTGCGCAGTAGTCTTCCATGAGTTGTGTGGCACCATGGAATAGTTAGTCTACTATACCTTTCTCAAATCTAAAACTCTATTATTTTGTGAGCCGTATCATATCATTCTAAACCCTAAAACTCCTTCTGAACCGAAATCCTTCCGTGCAATATAATAATCCGTCGCGCAATTCGAATCGCCAACTTGAGGACTATAAATACGCTCTGGATGCTATAACCTGGATTGTAAACTGTCATGGTCAAAACTCATACTGATATCTGCACGTCATTGTCACGCGTCAACGTAGGGGGAGAACCCGTAGCTCTGTATCCAATTCGACAACTACGGCCGCTAGCTCCTGCCTTCACATCTATCACTTCCTCTAAAATCCGCACGCGTTCCCCTTACAGAGCCTCTCTAGTTTCTATAGCTTGCTACCTGGCTATGCTCCTTCCAGGCCCCTATTTTGTATCTCTTAGGTCAGTGCCCATACAAAGGGGACTTTAGGGAACCTATATTGCACATTCTGTACTTCAGAAAGGGCCATGCTCATACCGGCTTGCCCCTCGGCCCATCGTCATAACTGGCACGCGCCTTCTTAACGAGTTCAACTCCAATCTATCATGTCAATCCCTCCTATAATCTCTGGCTTAAAGTAGACCCTTTCCCTCTGATCCCTCCCCAATTCTCTATCCCCTATATCTTACTCTATCCCCCCTACCATCCTCTATCCCCCTTACCCCTATCCTTCCTACCCTCTATCTGCCCTCGTCCCCAATCCTCTTCCTGACCTCTGATATAGCTCTATCCCCACGTTCCTTCTGCCCCGTATCACCTTCTCTCTATCGCCCTCCCCCTTGTCCTCGATTCCTCTCTTCCTTTATTTACCTCTATCCCCTCCCCCCTATTCCTCTATCCCCCTTCCCCCTTCGTATCCCCCTCCCCTATTCCTCTATACCTATCTCAACTCTACCCCCCTCCTTCTATGGCCCTCTATCTCCTTCTTCCCCTTCCCATTCCTTCTATTATCTCCTATATGGTATACATCTATACCTCTATCCCCCCCATCCCTCTATCCCCCTCCCCTATCTTCCCTCTATCCCCCTCCCCTATGCCCAATTCCTCTATCCCCTCCTCCTTTACCATCTATCCCCTCCCTATTCCCTTCTATCCCCTCCCCCTACCTAACCCTCTATCCCTCCCCTATTCCCTATACTATTCCTCTTATCCCCTCCCCTTTTCCTGCTATCCGTTCCCCTTCCCTCTATCCCCCTCCCATGCCTTATCCCCTCCCCCTTTCCTCTATACTCTATCCCATCTATCCCCTCCCCTATCCCTCTTCCCCTCCCCCTGCCCCTATCGTTGATGCCTCCCGTATTCCTCCTAGGATAGGGCTATACCTCTATCCCTCTATCCCCCTCCCCGCTTATTCGCTAGTGGTCGCCCAGCTTCAAAACTTATTGAACTTCAAATCAACTAACTTGTATTTGTGAGAGGGTTTGAATGCCTTCTATGTGAAAAAAGCACACCTATATACTGGTCTGTTTAAACACCGTCACTAGTCATCCTAACTTCCTAGCTTAGACTCCCGCAGCACTTCGCATCCATCAGCTACCTCTACTCAACAAGGATCGCCATACTTATCACCAGGCTTCCTCCTCTCTACAGATCCTCACAGTTCCCATAGAATCACAAACACTCACTCGGGATCGCACCACAGATACCGCTAAAAATAAATCTACTCCCCATTTCGCTGCGAATCATACACGGGCGCATCCTTGTGTAGCCCATCTCGACAAACTCCAGCTCTCTAACTCCACGCACAATCACTGCATCCCTCACATCCTATGAACACTCTACACACTCTATTAGCATCCAACATCACCCGTCCACTATTAGTGTGATTTTTGTGTTGTAGACATATATGTCCGCGTCTAGTTAGGAGTACCGGTGGCCACCTTCTCGTAGGTGCAACTACACTTAGTGTGTTGTGAAATTATGTTATGATGTATTGTAATGTTTTTTAAAATTGTATAAATGCCTTTAATTTTTCCAGACCCCCTCCCTCGCCAACGAGCTAGCTTTTGACTGCTATTCGACACGCCATTATGTGGCATCCTTAACTAAACTACCTTCACGCCGTGCTTCAAGAGTTCTGCCCTTGTACTTTTGCGAGTGAACTAATGGGGAGTACCTCCATAATAATCCTCCTACCATAGAATAGGTAATAAGTCTGTCTCGTCCCTTTATGGTTGGACTATTAATTGGTCGATCGCCATATACCATCTAATTTCGCCACGATAATCATGCATGTCACGCTCTGCTGTGCCTTTTGCATCATAGGTACAATTAATTGGGCTGATATTCATCTCTCACTATACATACCTCTAGATGATACGTCTCATGCCTGCTCTCGGCTAACTTTCCGGTGTCCTTGTCGCTAACTCATTTGGGGAATCGCCATTCTTACATTCAACTCTGTGTACGAGTATAGACTGCTTGCTCTGCGTGCTAATTCACCAATAATCTGGCGCTGACTCTCCATTAATCACTATCTACCTGCCACTGTATTCATATCTCCTCCTCTTATTCTATCTCCAGTGGACAGCTGCTAAGTGCCCTGCATGCGCTTTGCGGTCGCTCTAATTTCAATCGTGAGTCTCGCTCCCTATATTATTACATACATCTAGCGCATGCACGCTAGTCCTATGTCTGCCCTATTCGGTCAGCTGACTTATAATCTCTTCGGGGTATCTCCATATATCTCCTCTAATTAACCCCTACTATACCGTGATGAGTTGACTTTGACTATCCTCCTCCTTTTAGGCGGATTTACTCTAGTGATCTCTCTCTAACACACTACAGTCGTCAAGATTCATCTTCTCTCGTACGCATATAAGTTTCCGTGATTCTTCAGGCTCCTCCTCTAACTTTACGATATTCGAGCTTCCTCGTTTTCAGGTCTCTCACATGATTTAGCACTCCTCTCTTGAGATTACATGTTTCTTCAGGTGCGCTCCTACCTTCTAGGCAGGTCGTGCATCTCTATTTCTGAGTTAGTTTCAGGCCCTCACTAGTAGTCATCTCTCGCTAGATTAATTGTTTCTAAGAGTCAAGTCATACGTGCGCTACTTTGCATATGTACGTTTCTCCAGTCGCTACTTCCTAAGTCTAGGCTCTCTGCAGTTCTACTGATTTCCATAGGACTCTCCATCCAGTCTAAGTTCCTCTTCGAGTTAGATTTCCAGCTCCTCGCCTCATACATCTGCTTTACCCTCCTTGAGTTTTATTTTTCATCTGAGACGTACCAACAGGAGGTCTGAAGCTGATATAGTCTTGTGATAGAAGCTCCGACCGCTGACTATAGCAGTGTTGTGCACGTTATTCAGCTGTTAGTAATCAAGCGCCCACAAAGTGCAGGCTCATGAAGAATATCACGTATTATTCCAGGCCACAGCAGGTCTGAGTTGTTCAGGCTGCCGAACCGGGGTAGGTATGAGTCAAGATTTCAGAGACCATTGCGCAGTAGCAGGGTCAAGTACTCTTTTTTGGGAGTTGGAGGTGTGTGTCATATGGACGACACAAGCAGTCTCGAGCTACATCAATAATTTAGGTACATGACTTAGCTTTACAACTGGGATAGATAGTGGTCTCCTCAGACTATTACATTTAGTTTATTTTGTACTGTAGCTCTGTAGTATGTGGGAATGTCTTCTATGTATACGACAAGCAGGTGTCATGGGTCCTGAATGGGTGTGCTTTGTAATTGCTAGCTATAGAGGCTTGGTCTGATATGTAAAGGTGGGTAGTTCTTAAACTGTTGTATAATTGTTGTGTTGAATGGCTGCTTTATGTTATTTTATGACTGTGAACAAAGAACCCTAGCTTTTATATCTCAATCAAACATGAGCCTCTGCCCTTTCCCGAAAAACGCACAGTGCTGATGTTGTTTCTTCTCTGAGAGGGTCCCAATCATGTGCTCGCACGATTCAGTCTCTCAGTTCTTCCGATAGAAAATGGGCAGGAACCACATCTGGTTGTAAGAGTTCTTCATTCTTCACTCCGATATCTAGAGGAGAGAGAGAGAGAGAGAGCACGAGAGAGAGAGAGAGATGGAAGATAGGAGATGAGAGAGAGGCCACGAGAGAGTAGAGAGCGGCATGAGAGGAGAGAGACGTAGAGAGTAGAGAGAGATTGAGAGAGAGAGAGAGAGGTTTGAGAGCGATCATGGAGCAGGAGAGTAGCAGGAGAGAGAAGTAAGAGAGGATAGGCAAGAGGCACTGAGAACGGGAAAGTAGCCGAGAGACGAGAGAGAGAGAAGAATGAGATGAAGAGAGGTCGAGAGGCCAGGAGATTGAGGGAGTGGAAGTACCTGATTGTGACTGGAGTGCTTTGCAGAGACTGGAGAGATGTTGTTAGTGGAGCATGGAGGTGATAGATGAAGAGAGAAGAAAGGATAGAAAGAGAGGATGATAGGGTAGATAGATGGGGAGTAGGCGATGCTGTTTATCGAGAGAGGCATGAGTAGAGAGGAGAGGATGCGACGACGGAGAGAGAGATG
Organism: Salvelinus sp. IW2-2015; assembly: GCF_002910315.2. Classification (NCBI taxonomy): domain Eukaryota; kingdom Metazoa; phylum Chordata; class Actinopteri; order Salmoniformes; family Salmonidae; genus Salvelinus; species Salvelinus sp. IW2-2015. Next base: position 125,867 of record NW_019943620.1, read on the forward strand.
GGGACCGAGGGAGAGAGAGAGAGAGATGAGGATCTGCGAGACGAGGAGGGACGAGTCATCCCGAGGAGTGGTCAGATGATGATCAGAGGAAGAGATACTGTGAGGGAGAGTCGAGATCGGAAGAGAGAGGCAGAGAGATCGTCGAAGAATACATCCTCAGTCCGCCGAGGAAGAATCGGATCGAGAGGTCATTGCAAGGAGAGAGGGAGTCGGAGTAGCACGGTCGGAGAGAGAGGAGCGATCTCGAGGTGAAGAGAAGAGAGGGATCGGAGGAGGGCGACAGAGCAGAGCAGAGAATCGAGAGTCGAGAGAGTGAGTTGATCAGACGATCAGAAGAGAGTGCGGTCGGAGGCAGAGGAGAGAGAGAGAAAAAGAGCAGCATACCAAGGCGCATCAGGAAAGGAACTCGAGAAGGAGTATACTCAGGACTCGGAGGGAGAAGCGAGAGGAGAGTGAGTACGGTCAACATGACTCTCTCCAGAGAGTGCGAAAGTGAGAGGATTCAATGAGAAGTCTCTTCCTGCAGCCTGGTGAGCACGAGGTCGAGTAGTCATGGGGCAGTGGGAGAGAGTGAAAGAGAGACGTCATAGATGAATGGTAATCGAGTCCAGATGGTACGAGTCTAGGAGAGAAGGAGCAGACGACGAGATGAGGCCGGGTCCAGATAATCGAGAGCGAGGTGCTCTCTCTCGGTCTTCTCTCATCTCTCTTCTCTCTTCTCGTCTCCTCTCTCGTCTACTCTGGTCTATTTCTCGTCAACTCTCGCGTCGTAAGTCTCCTTCGTCCAGAGTCAGAGTCGGAAGAGAGAGTAGTAGAGGCAGTCATCGAGAGTCAATGAAGTCTACTCGAGCATCAAGAAAGGTCTCTCATCAGGAAGAATCTCAATCTTCTCAGAAAAAGAAAGAGGAGGATGACTCTGCTTATGGAGCTGGTCAGGTCATCGTCGGCCACTCTCTACTCTCTCTCTCCTCTTCTCGAGTCTAGATACATCTATCTCTCTTCTTCTCGCTACTTCCTCCTCTCATCACTCTCTCCTTCTCGTCCATCTCATCCACAGCGCTCTCCACCCATCTCATACCCAATACCCTCCCTCTTAAAATGTTTCTTTCTCTTTTTCATCATACTCTCAAAAATTCAACAGTTCTAATCAATCAATTTCAAATACTTCATTTATTCCTCTCAGACAAATCCAGACATCCATATATCGTCAAATCATATGGATTATTCTCATCCAAATTGGGGGCTCCACTCCTCTGATTTTCCCTCGTTATCAGTTAGTCTTGTCTCTCTTCTCTATTTCTTCTTTGCCTCATGCTCTCAGCCCACTACTTCCAAAAGTATGTGCCATACCAATAGGGGATAGGGGTCTGTCTCCTCATTTCGTTCTTCCTTGGGTCATCTCGTGAGATTTCGATATAAATCATATCTTAATCTCTTCAATTTAATGTCACGAGCTTTCTCTGAATCGCAGGATCTCTCCTTCTTTTTTTCCAAAGCCTTTTTTAAATTAAGTGGTCCTACTGCTAAACTAATCTCCACAACATAGTCAGCACATTATCTCAGGGAAATTTAACTAGGCCCTTCAAAAACACTCAAAATCGTCATACCAGAGGCCTCTCCACATTACTATTCCAGCCCATGTTCTTTCTGGCTCTCTCCTTCGATCATTAAGCGTTTCCCCTGAAGAGACATACAACAATAATAATCGATGTAAAAATATCCCCATCTGGCTGGCTGGTAGTCTATTTCTTGTAATAAAATGGTTTCGTTAATAATCACCCCCGCCCTAAAAATTAGTATGTGACGCAGTACCTGCTTCCGCAATGCTTTGAAGCTTGCGGTCTCACCCTCTTTATAACCACGGGGTTGGTGTTGCGCGTTTCGCACAATGGAAAACGCGCTTTGTTAACCTTAAGGTTCTGGAAAAATCAGGGCAATAGTATCAACTCACACTCTCTGTTTGGGCTTTCAGTCCAGGTCAGTGTAGCAGATTAAACGGGAAGGAAGAGGCGAGGAATATGAGGGACGGGGAAGGAGGGGTGGAATATAGCGGCAGCGTAAGATTATTTTTGGTGCTCATGAAAAATAGGTTCGCTTCTTTCTGTCCTTCCCTGCGTCATCAGCCTCTCTCTCTCTTCTCTCTCTCTCTCTCTCCTCTCTCTCTCTCTCTCTCTCTCTCTTCTCTCTCCTCTCTCTCTCTCTCTCTCTCTCTTCTCTCTCTCCTCTCTCTCTCTCTTCTCTCTTCTCTCTCTCTCTCTCTCTCTCTTCATTATCTTCTCTTCTCTCTCTCTCTCTTCTCTCTCTCTCTCTCTCTCTGCTGCTGCTCTCTCTCTCTCTTCTCTCTCTCTCTCTCTCCCTTTCTCTTCTCTTCTCTCTCTCTCTGTCTCTCTCTCTCTCTCTCTTTCTCTCTCTCTCTCTCTCTTATCTTTCTCTCTCCTCTCTTTCTCTCTCTCTCTCTCTCTCTTATCGGAGGATAATGAAAGGAACTCTTACAACCAGATGTTTCCTCTTCATCAAGAGCATCTCGTCAAGGGACCTCTTCAGAGAGAAACAAAGACGGAGGGAGGGGCAGGGAGGGTTGATGAGAAAAATAAACAGGCTTTTTGTTAAAGAAAGTACTAGGCAGCCTACCAACAAAGAGACATGTCTAAGAGCCTCTATAGGCACTTAAGAACCAAGACATGAACTAGGTGTGGACATGACAGATCCCTACCTGACTAATGATAATCAAACAGCTATCTAATCCAGTTAATGGCTTTTTAGCAGACAAGTTGAATGACTCAGACTGCTGTGGGCCTGAAACTAACTCAGACCTACGGTGGGCTTGAAACTAATTCAGACTACGGTGGGCCTGAACTAACTCAGACCTGCTGTGGCCTGAAACTACTCCAGCCTGCTGTGGGCCTGAAACTATCAGACCTGCTGTGGGCCTGAAACTAACTCGACCTCTGTGGGCTGAAATAATCAGATCTACTGGGCCTGAATCTACTCAGACCTGCTGTGGGCCTGAAACTAACTCAACCTGCTGTGGGCCTGAAACTAACTTCAGACCTGTCTGTGGGCCTGGAAACTAACTCAGATCTACTGTGGGCCTGAAACTAACTCAGACGCTGCCGTGGGCCTGAAACTAACTCAGATTCTTAACTGTGGGCCTGAAATAATCAGATCTACTGTGGCCTGAACTCAACTATCTCAAGATCTGGCTTGCTTTTTTTAAGGATCTCAATTTAGTTCCTGCCAAGGCATCAGCTACTGCTTCCTGGGGTTTAATTATGGATCCATTAGTTCCTGCCGGCACAGCTACTCTTCCTGGGGTTTATTAACTGGATCCCCATTAGTTCCTGGCCAAGCCAGCAAAGCTACTCTTCCTGGGTTTATTATGGATCCCATTAGTTCTGCCCCAGGCAGCGCTACTCTTCCTGGGGTTTATTATGGATCCCCATTGGTTCCTGCCAAGCAGCAGCTACTCTTCCTGAGTTTTTATTATGGATCCCATTAGTTCGCTGTCAAGGCACAGCTACTCTTACCTGGGATTTCTTATGGATCCCCTTTAAAGCTCATTAGTTCCTGCCAAGGCAGCAGCTACTCTTCCTGGGGTTTATTAAGGATCCACATTAGTTCTTGTCAAGGCAGCAGCTACTCTTCCTGGGGTCTGGAAAAATTAAGGCATTTATACAATTTTAAAAACATTACAATACATTCATAACATATTTCACAACACACTAAGTGTGTGCCCTCAGGCCCCTACTCCACTACCACATATCTACAACACAAAATCCATGTGTACGTGTTTGTAAAGTGTGTATGTTTTTCATGTGTGTGTATGCATTTGTCTGTGCCTGTGTTTGTGTTGCTTCACAGTCCCCGTTGTTCCACAAGGTGTTTTTGTATCTGTGTCGTCCCATAGTGTGTTCTGGACTTGGGGACTGTGAAGAGACCTCTTGTGGCATGTCTTGTGGGGTATGCATGGGTGTCTGAGCTGTGTACTAGTCGTTTAAACAGACAGCTTGGTGCTTTCAACATGTCAATACCTCTCACAAATACAAGTAGTGATGAAGTCAATCTCTCCTCTACTTTAAGCCAGGAGAGATTGACATGGATATTATTACTGTTAGCTCTCCGTGTACATCCGAGGGCCAGCCGTGCTGCCCTGTTCTGAGACAATTGCAATTTTCCTAAGTCCCTCTTTGTGGCACCTGACAATACAACTGAACAGTAGTCCAGGTGCACTAAAACTAGGGCCTGTAGGACCTGCCTTGTTGATAGTGTTATTAAGGCAGAGCAGCGCTTTTTCATGGACAGACTTCTTTCTCCCCATCTTAGCTACTACTGCATCTATATGTTTTGACCATGACAGTTTACAATCCAGGGTTACTCCAAGCAGTTTAGTCACCTCAATTTGCTCAATTTCCACATTATTTATCACAAGATTTCGTTGAGGTTTAGGGTTTAGTGAATGATTTGTCCCAAATAAAAAGCTTTTAGTTTTTGAAATATTTAGCACTAACTTATTCCTTGCCACCCACTCTGAAACTAACTGCAGCTCTTTGTTAAGTGTTGCAGTCATTTCAGTTGCTGTAGTAGCTGACATGTATAGTGTTGAGTAATCTGCATACATAGACACACTGGCTTTGCTCAAACCCAGTGGCATGACGTTAGTAAAGATTGAAAAATTGATGAGCCTAGAAAGCTGCCCTGGGGAATTCCTGATTCTACCTCTATTATGTTGGAGAGTCTTTTAAAGAACACCCTCTATGTTCTGTTAGACAGGTAACTCTTTATCCACAATATAGCAGGGGGTGTAAAGCCATAACACAAACGTTTTTCTTGCAACAGACTACGATCGATAATGTCAAAAGTCGCACTGAAGTCTAACAAAACAGCCCCTACAAACTTTTTTATCATAAATTTCTCTCAGCCAATCATCAGTCATTTGTGTAAGTGCTGTGCTTTTTGAATGTCCTTCCCTATAAGCGTGCTGAAAGTCTGTTGTCTATTTGTTTACAGAAAAATGGCCTTGTATCTGTTCAAAACATTTTTTATCTAAAAGTTTACTAGGGTTGGTAACAGGCTGATTGGTGGGCTATTTGAGCCAGTAAAGGGGGCTTTACTATTCTTGGGTAGCGGAATGACTTTAGCTTCCCTCCAGGCCTGAGGACACACGCTCTCTAGTAGGCTTAAATTGGAAATCTACCCATGTGGTCACTAGGTTATTTGACTGCAGGAAAGGGTTACACAGACACATGCACATGCACACACACATGCACAGACACATGCACAGACACAGTATAGGGTTTTATATTAAGCAGATAATTACCCTCGTTTTTCTGTGTTTTATGAACGGGTTCAAATGGGAAAAATATGAATTTCCATGATCTGAAACAGGCAATCGGAAATGAAGTATTGTTCTTCTTTTATGTGCACTGACACACCTAAACACACAGACACATGGACATAAAATGGAGTGTTCTGTATCTTGGTGAGCAGAGCAGCATAGTGTTCTGTAGCTTGGTGAGCAGAGCAGCATAGTGTTCTGTAGCTTGGTGAGCAGAGCAGCATGGTTTTGTAGCTTGTGAGCAGAGCAGCATGGTGTTCTGTTAGCTGGTGAGCAGAGCAGCATGGTGTTCTGTAGCTGGTGAGTAGAGAGCATAGTGTTCTGTAGCTTGGTGAGCAGAGCAGCATAGTGTTCTGTGCTTGGTGAGCAGAGCAGCATAGTGTTCTGTAGCTTGGTGAGTAGAGCAGCATAGTGTTCTGTAGCTTGGTGAGTAGAACAGCATGGTGTTCTGTAGCTTGGTGAGCAGAGCAGCATAGTGTTCTGTAGCTGTGTGAGCGAGCAGCATAGTGTTCTGTAGCTTGGTGAGCAGAGCAGCATAGTGTTCTGTAGCTTGGTGAGTAGAGCAGCATAGTGTTTCTGTAGCTTGGTGACGCAGTGCAGCATAGTGTTCTGTAGCTTGGTGAGCAGAGCAGCATAGTGTTCTGGTCTTGGTGAGCAGAGCAGCATAGTGTTCTGTAGCTTGGTGAGTAGAGCAGCATAGTGTTCTGTAGCTTGGTGAGCAGAGCAGCATAGTGTTCTGTAGCTTGGTGAGCAGAGCAGCATAGTGTTCTGTAGCTTGGTGAGTAGAGCAGGCATCTGTAGCTTGGTGAGCAGAGCAGCAATAGTGTACTTTTCCAGGAGTGTGTTTATTAGTTATGGGTCACCTAGGAGCCTAGGAAGACAGATGGAGAAAAACAACAAGCAAACGAAACATGCACACACACACACACACAACACACACACACACACACACACACACACACACACACACACACACATACACACACACACACAACACACACACACACACACACAAAGACACAATCGTTAACAGAGCCAATAAGGAGTTGGAAGGAGTGGAAGGTTGAGAGGGTAATCCCTGATGTTGAAGCAGGAAATCTATCAAATAAATGATTCCTTTCCTCCTGGAGGTCATCAGAGTCCGTTTATAATACTGGAAGCAGTCTGCTCCTGGGGATCTATAAGATAGACCTACTCTAGCCCGGAATCCACACTGAACGAATAATAAATCAAAGCACTCTCTTACGAAGGCCATGCTGCCGAAACGTGTCAGAGTTTTTAAAATCTTTGTTCCCTTGAATATGCCTTTTAAAACAAAAGCATTTTAATTAATTATGTGAAGAGTGCCTTGGTCCTCCTTTCTTTTTGATGATAAATACCCCTTTACCGAAGGTCACCTTCCCTCTACAAATATCTACTATTGTGTACCCTAGTAGCACTTCCTTTTGTCTCTACAAGTGAAACAAAGCGATCTAGTTTTTGATCCAGATGAACCCTACACATCTGAACACAGTCAAACGAATACTCTCCTTCTTTCCCACCTCTTTGTCTTTCTTTTCTCCTGAATGTTTTACACATTTACAGTCAAGTGTTGAATTGGTTTTAAGCCAAGGTTAGACCGAGTTTCCATCATATTTCTTACACCAGTACTCTCCTTTTAAAGTGAACAAGACCACACGGAGGTAGTGGAAGATAAGAGAGTTTGGATGAAAAAGTGATAAAAGTTAAGACAGAGAGAGAAAAAGTCAGAAACCAATATATAAATCAAATCAAATTAATTTTATTTGGTCACATGCACATGGTTAGCAATAGATAGACTTCAGACTACAGCCCACACAGACAGACTACAGCCCCACACAGACAGACTACAGACTACAGCCCCACACAGACAGACGACAGCCTATACAGACAGACTTCAGGCTATAGCCCACACAGACAGACTACAGCCATGCAGATAGAGTACAGACTACAGCCCTACACAGACAGACTTCAGACTACAGCCCACACAGACAAACTTCAGACTACAGCCCGCACAGACAGACTTCAGACTACAGCCCCACAGATACAGACTACAGCCCACACAGACAGACTCCAGACTACAGTCCACACAGACAGACTCCAGACTACAGCCCACACAGACAGACTTCAGACTACAGCCCCACACAGACAGACTCCAGACTACAGCCCACACAGACAGACTCCAGACTACAGTCCACACAGACAGACTCCAGACTACAGCCCCACACAGACAGACAGACAGGTGCTATAAAGGCGTCAGCATGTTTCAGTTTGACTGGCGCCTAGTCAAACTTGGTTAGGCGAACCGAACGAGTGTGCTCACATACCCGTTTAAAAGACCTTTGCTTGAAAAAATAGACTGAGACGCCGTATCCAGTATACACTTCCTCAAAATATTCAGAATTAATGCCTCAATAAATAAATGTAGACTTTTCTGCCTTTGAGATCTTAGTCGGACACTTTTACGTCTAACTAAGATGTTCGGTGCAGTATTTTTAATTTTTAAAAGTGAAACATTATGCCTGAGAACAGGTATATCTCGTTGAATGACAACCAAAACTTAATTAAAGAATCCCTACTGTTGACCAATCACCGGCGAAGGAGCGTAGACTTCGGGCTAATGACGTCGGCTACCGACTTAGGGGCCTGCCTCAAGAAAAAAATGTGTGTCCACGAACAGCCCCCCAAAAATCGTTACCGAAGACCAAAACAAACAAAAACATCACAAAATGTATTTTTAACGAACTGTTCCAAAAAATGTCATATGGGAAGCGTGCCTTAGAATGGCCCTCTAACATAAAGCACTAAGCACCATGGGAAATTACATTCAGTGTGGACATGACAAATCTCTGTCACTGAGGTAAGTGGGTAAGTGGATTCAGATACAAGATGAAAGTTTTCTGCGTAAAGTGGATGTAGCCTCTTCCTCCTTTGGAAAACGTCTTCGTCTTCCTGTTTTTTTTTAAAGACATATTTTGAGTTGAATGATGTTCCTGCCCACTGAGCACACACTGGTTGAATCAACGCTGGTTCCACGTCATTTCAACAAAATCACGTTCAACCCACGTGGAATAGACGTTACATTGGAGTCTGTGCCCAGTGGCTGGTCTGTGCAGCCTATAGGCTACGTGGCTACTGCCATTCACGTGAAATCAATGTATATTTACTGTAGAGAGAAACCGGCTGACAGCGGCCGCTGGTCCTCTTCAGGCTGTTGAAGAACACAAATCTATTACAAAATGTCTCAACCATGTGCAACTGAGCAGAAATAAAAGAAATTAGATCAAATCAAATTGTATTTGTCACATACACATGATTAGCAGATGTTAATGCGAGCGTAGCTAGATGCTTGTGCTTCTAGTTCCGACAGTGCAGTAATATCTAACAAGTAATATCTAACAATTCCCCAACAACTACCTAATACACACAACATAAAGGGGTGAATGAGAATATATACATGTAAATATATGGCTGAGCGGCATAGGCAAGGTGCAGTAGATGGTATAAAATACAGTATAAACATTAAAGTGACTAGTGATCCATTTATTAAAGTGTCCAGTGATTGGGTCTCAATGTAGGCAGCAGCCTCTCTGAGTTAGTGATGGCTGTTTAGCAGTCTGATGGCCTTGAGATAGAAGCTGTTTTTCAGTCTCTCGGTCCCAGCATTGATGCACCTGTACTGACCTGGCCTTCTGGGTGGTAACGGGGTGAACAGGCTGTGGCTCGGGTGGTTGTTGTTCTTGATGATATTTTTGGCCTTCCTGTGACATCGGGTGCTGTAGGTGTCATGGAGGGCAGGTAGTTTGCCCCCGGTGATATGTTGTGCAGACCGCACCACCCTCTGGAGAGCCTTACTGTTGATGGCAGAGCAGTTGCCGTACCAGGCGGTGATACAGCCCGACAGGATGCTCTCGATTGTGCATCTGTAAAAGTTCGTCAGGGTTCTGGGTGACAGGCCGAATTTCTTCAGCCTCCTGAGGTTGAAAACGCGCTGTTGTGTTGGTGGACCATTTCAGTTTGTCTGTGATGTGTACGTCGAGGAACTTAAAACTGTCCAACTTCTCCACTGCTGTCCAGTCGATGTGGATAGGGGGGTGCTCCCTCTGCTGTTTCCTGAAATCCACTATCATCTAATTTGTTCTGTTGACGTTGAGTGAGAGGTTGTTTTCCTGACACCACACTCCGAGTGCCCTCTCCTCCTCCCTTGTAGGCTGTCTCGTCGTTGTTGGTAATCAGGCTCACTGTTGTTGTGTCGTCTGCAAACTCGATGATTGATTTGGAGGCGTGCGTGGCCACGCAGTCTTGGGTGAACACCATTACAAAGGGAAGTGAAAGGTTCATTGCTGCAGGGCACGTCCCCACTTTGACATCGAAATAAAAGCACAGAGAAGACAACCCCTACCTTTTTAAAAGGAAACAAAAGTAGAGTTAGTTAGTTAGATACCAGACAATATCTGATCTGATATCTGATGTCTCATCTGATGAGCATCACTGCAGCAACTAGCAGTTGTAAATGCAGGGTTATATTCATTTGACGCCCAGCTTCGATGCACATTTACTATACGATGACAATAACACCCGCTCCTTTCACACAAACACATCCGTTGTTTTTGCTCGTTTGCTTACGAGTATTTCAGTATTTCTCACATGTTGGTATTTTGAGTTTGTCTCTATAATTATATTGTTTATATTTTTTAAGTATTGTTTGTGTTTTGCCAGTCAGGGGTGCCAGTAATTTTGGAGCCCACTGTATATATATATATATATTTGTAATAATGACAATTACAACAATACTGAATGAACACTTTTATTTTAATTAACTTAATATAATACATAAATAAAATCATTTTAGTCTCAAATAAATAATGAAACATGTTCAATGTGGTTTAAATAATGCACAAACAAAGTGTTGGAGAAGAAAGTAAAAGTGCAATATGTGCCATGTAAAAAAGCTAACATTTAAGTTCCTTGCTCAGAACATGACAACATATGAAAGCTGGTGGTTCCTTTTAACATGAGTCTTCATTATTCCCAGGTAAGAAGTTTTAGGTTGTAGTTATCATAGTAATTATAGGACTATTTCGCTCTATACCATTTCTATTTCATATACCTTTTGACTATTGGATATTCTTATAGGCACTATAGTATTGCCAGTCTAATCTCGGGAGTTGATAGGCTTGAAGTCATAAACAGCTCAATGCTTGAAGCACAGCGAAGAGCTGCTGGCAAACGCAGGAAAGTGCTGTTTGAATGAATGCTTATGAGCCTGCTGCTGCCTACCGCCGCTCAGTCAGACTACTCTCTCAAATATCAAATCATAGACTTAATTATAATATAATAAACACACAGAAATACGAGACTTAGGTCATTAATATGGTCAAATCCGGAAACTATCATTTCAAAAACAAAACGTTTATGCTTTCAGTGAAATTCGGAACCGTTACGTATTTTTTTTTTAAATATTTTTTATTTATTTAATTTTTGAATTTATATAAAATATATGTCATAGTTTCCTTTTTCATGATCACAATCTTGTGAAACTCGAACCCTCCAAGATCCCTCCACAGTTCCCCAATAGCTGTCCCTCAACCATTCGAGACCCCTCCCACAGTCCCCCC
>NW_019943620.1:137021-156166 GCF_002910315.2 Salvelinus sp. IW2-2015
TAAATCGGCATGGCCGATTAATTGACGCCGATTTCAAGTTCCGGTGGAACTCTACTCACGCTGAGCTTGTCTCATCATTACGACGATCGTGACAGAAGCTGAGTTGGTATGTGAATGAGACAAGTGGGAGTGGAGTTTCTGTGTGAGAGAGAAAATGATGGTCACAAAGATAAAGGGAAAAAAAGTCAAAATAAAACATAATAAAGTACATTTGAATGACACTAAGTGGCAGTGTTTTTACAACTAATGAACAGTTTCCAGAGGCTGATGCCGTGCAGGTGTTTGTACACATGCGTATACACACATCTCATTCAAATAAACAATACAAGAACACACACATACATGTAATAGGGCCAGACATGCACATAAACATATTAAGTAGACATTGCTGTTATGATTTCAGTTGTCCTTGATGTTCTTTTGTTTACATTTATAATTTTGTTTTTATTTTTGCATGTTGTTTGCTGTTTTCTCTGTCTTTTCCTTTTTTCTCTTAGTTCATTCTCTTGGTTGTTGGTGCATTGGGGGTTCTTGGGGTGGGGTTCATTCTCTTGGTTTTGTGGCATTGGGGGGTTCTGGGTTGGGGGTTCATTCTCTTGTTGTTGGTGCATTGGGGGATTCTTGGGGGTGGGGGTTCATTCTCTAGGTTGTTGTGCATTGTGGGGTCTTGGGGGTGGGTTCATTCTCTTGGTTGTTGTGCATTGGGGGTCTTGGGGGGGGGTTCATTCTCTAGGTTGTTGGTGCATTGTGGGTTTCTTGGGGGTGGGGGTTCATTCTCTTGGTTGTTGGTGCATTGGGGGGTTCTTGGGGGTGGGGTTCATTCTCTTGGTTGTTGGTAACATTGGGGGTTCTTGGGGGTGGGGAATGGTTTCTTCCGAACGCGCACAGGGGCACACACACAGACAGAAACACACAAACACAGACACACACAGACAGACGTACAAAAAGACAGACACATACATACACACACACATACATACACACACACATTAGGTCATACATTCCTACCCCTTCATTCATTAGCATTTTCCATTTAAATGAGACAAGGCCTCAGACATTCATTAGCATATCCATTTAAATGAGACAAGGCCTCAGACTTTAGACTTAAAGACGCATTCTGTGATTGCTGCAGGCATTTTTAGACATTTAAATTCATGTTACTGTATATAGCCATTGAGTTTTGACGAATATAACTTAAAAAATGCGTCACGAGCTTTATTCAACTGTCGTACCCCAATCCGAACCCCGAAAATATAGGTTTTGATATCTTGGATGGTCAGTCCTTGCATCCGTAGCTCTGTCTATGATTTCACAGTGGCAGGGTGTCTGCTTTGTTATTTTTTGAACTTCAGATTGCCCCTTTAAAGGACATAACATTAGTAGTTTTTGTTTTTCAACTCCAGCCTTTTTTTTTTCTGGCCCAGTGATGAACAAGATTACAGATGTTTGGTGAAGCAAGACTATCAACCGACTAACCACAACTAATTGTCCTTCCTCTTCCTCATCTGACTTGCATTAAGAGGCATAGGAAATACCCCACAGATAATGCTAGTGGTTTGACATGCGATTCCAATGAATATAAATCATGTTAATTATCCTTGCGGGGAGATCCATTGTGATCCATTGTGTGGTGATCCATGGCGATCTGTTCAGGGGTGAAACAAGGTTGTAGTGGTCAACCTCTGACTCCATATGTCAGTCTGTGGTTCTCACTTAGGTCCTCCCCAAGGGCAGACAACCAATCATAAGGGTCAGTGAAAAGGTCTCTCCTTTTCTCCCTCCATTTGTTTCTATGTAATGAGAATGGCTGAATGTGTCTGTTTAATAACTGGGAGAGGAAAAGTAAATTAAAGTTACCAGCCTCAGAAATTGCAACCCAAACAAATGCTTCACAGAGTTCAAGTAAGAGACACATCTCAACATCAAGTGTTCAGAGGAGTCTGCATGAATCAGGCCTTCATAGTCGAATTTCTGCAAAGAAACCACTACTAAACGACACCAATAAGAAGAAGAGACTTGCTTGGACCAAGAAACACGAGCAATGAACATTAGACCGGTGGAAATGTGTCCATTGGTCTGATGAGTCCAAATTTTAGATTTATGGTTCCAAACGCCGTGTAGGTAAGGTGAGTAGGTGAACGTATCTCTGCATGTGTGGTTCCCACCGTGAAGCATGGAGGAGGAGGTGTGATGGTGTAGGGGTGCTCATAAATATAGATATAATATATTCCATTTAGCATATATTTAGCATGACAATCCTGATGTTGAATAGTGTCTGGGTTGTATCCATGTGACTGTGGTTATACAGGTGAATAACACAACCCTTTATGTTCAACATGGAATAATTTGGTTATAATTGTATTTGGGGGAAGGGGGGGGGGGTTGTAACAATCACATGTAGGGCTTAATTCATGCTTTTGCATTACCTGGAATGGAGACCGGAGACTAGAACAGATTGACCTGGAATGGAGACCGGAGACTAGAACAGATTGACCTGGAATGGAGACCGGAGACTAGACACAGATTTGATCTGGATATGGAGGACCGGAGGACGTAGAACAGTTGACCTGGAATGGAACCGGATTACTAGAACAGACTGACCTGAATGCGGTTTGAATTTTATGGCGTTTTAAACAGTGAGGTTAATGGATAATACTGTTTAGCAAAACAATTGGAGGATTTTAAGAAGGGAACTCTGACCAGTCCCCCCTTTAACTTGTTTGTTTTATCCGTTCTCAAGGGGTGAGACAATTGTCTGCTGAATAGGATTTAAAGAAAGATTAGCAGATGACAAAGAGATGACAGACGAGATTAGGGAGGGGAGGCGAGTGATGGAGAGAGAGAGTAGGAGGAGTGACAGGTGAGTCAGAGTGGTCGAATATATCTACTGTCCAGTCTCTCCGATCAGCTTGTAATGTGCCATTCATCTGCAACGTTGATTCCACATTTCCCTGTACATCATTGTATTATTGAATATAATTGACAAATGCTTTTAACAATACCACGTATGGCCAAAAACCCTATAGTTTTGTAGAGACCCTTTCCCTTCCAGTCTTCAGAAGGGGACACAGCCCATCTCCACTTTCCAAAAACCTTCCATCTAGAACAGTCTAATAAAAAAAACTTAGTTTCTGTCTGTTCAGAATGACTTCAGAGCTTCAATTCATTCATCTAACTCATCAATTAACTCATTGCAGTGAACTCAATCATTAACTCATTCATTAACTCATTCATTAACTCATTCATTAACTCATTCATTAACTCATTCATTAACTCATTCATTAACTCATTCATTAATTCATTCATTAACTCATTCATTAAACTAATCTAGATTATATCTGCTGTCCCTGTAGAATGGTTCTGGTCCTTCATAGAACCTTATTAGGTTCCAGGTAGAACCTTTTTTTGGTTCCTGTGGGAATCTCACCCGCCCATATTACACTCAATGGACTAGTCTTGGGTGTTGTGTGCTGGTCATCACCTTCACACAGAGATGGCATCTTGAGCTGAAACTCATCATTTCTTTTTAAGCCTTTTCATTTAACTTGTTTCTGAGGCCACCAAACCAATAAACCAATTCACCTGGAAGTCTGAGTGTTTAAACTACTAATCAATGAGGGGATGTTTGTCTGTGCCTCTCTGCCTGCTGCAGAGGGAGGTAGAGTTAGGAGAGTTCACACTGCAACCATAGCAACATGACATGACTCGGGCTATCTGTTGGAAACTACCACACCAGAGCGTCTCTCGTGGACTCCGTATCCATTTTATCATTTGCCGTTTTTCCTTCATTTCTTCTCAACCAGGTGGAGAAAGAAAATCATTAGAGAACAGGGAAAATAGATATGAGTGTGAGATTAATGACACGTTGGGTTGTTTGTTTGTTGTGTGTGATTTCCAAATACGAGTTTGGTAGGACGCAGATGATCAGGATGCTAGGTTTGATGATGGGTTTGAATGTATTGTTTAGTAGAATAAGTAGAAGTAGTAGTAGTAGTAATAGTAGTACTAGTAGTAGTAGTATTAGTAGTACTAGTAGTAGTAGAAAATAATAATTATTATTATTAGTAGTTGTAGTAGTATATGTAGTGGTAGTTGTAGTAGTAGTGATTGTAGTACAAAAAGTATTATTATTAGTAGTAGTAGTAGTAGTAGAGGTAGTATAATAATTAGTAGTGGTAGTTGTAGTGGAATAATTAGTAGGAGTAGTAGTAGTAGTAGTAGTAGTAGTAGTAGTAGTTGTAGTAGAATAATTAGTAGTAGTAGTATTAGTAGAGGTAGTAGAATAATTAGTAGTAGTAGTAGCGGAATAATTAGTAGGAGTAATAGTAGTAGAATAATTAGTAGTAGAATAATTAGTAGTAGTAGTAGTGGAATAATTAGTAGGAGTAGTGGTAGTAGTAGTAGTAGTTGTAGTAGTTGTAGTATAATAATTAGTAGTAGTAGTAGAATAATTATTAGTAGTAGTTGTAGTAGAATAATTAGTAGTAGTAATAGTAGTAGAATAATTAGTAACAGAATAAGTATTAGTAGTAGTTGTAGAAATACTAAAAGTATTATTATTAGTAGTAGAATAATTAGTAGTGGTAGTAGTTGTAGCAGTAACAGTACTATTATTATACCGTTATTAGTATTATTATTATTAGTAGTAGTAGTAGAATAATTAGAAGTAGTAGTATAAATACTACAATCATTATTATTATTATTAGTAGTAATAGTAGTAAAACAATTAGTAGTAGTAGTATAATATTTAGTAGAAGTAGTAGCAGCAGAAGTAGTGGTAGTAGTAGTAGCAGTAGTAGTAGTAGTAGTGGTAGTGGTAGTGGTACTAGAAGTAGTATTAGTATTAGTAGTAGTAGTAGTAATAGTTTGTTTGTGGTGTGTGATTTCAAAATAAGAGTTTGGTAGGATGATAGGTTTGATGCTGGGTTTGAATTGATTGATTGTGTAGTAGAATAATTAGTAATAGTACTAGTAGTACTAGTAGTACTAGTAGTAGTAGTAGTAGAATAATTATTATTAGTATTAGTAGAAATACTACAATTATTATTAGTGGTAGTAGTAGTTTTATAATTATTATTATTATTAGTAGAATAATTAGTAGTAGTAGTAGTAGTAGTAGAAATACTACAATAATCATTATTATTATTAGTTGTAGTATAATAATTATTATTAGTAGTGGTAGTGGTACTAGAAGGAGTATTAATAGTATTAGTAGTATTAGTAATAGTGCTATTAGTAGTAATAGTGCTATTAGTAGTAGTATTAGTTGTAGTATTAGTGGTGGTAGTAGTAGTTGCATTGGTAGTGGAACTAGAAGTACTAGACATACTATTAGTAGTGGCTGTAGTAGTAGTAGAAGTTATAGTAGTAGTAGTAGTAGTAGTAGTAGTAGAAGTAGTAGTAGTAGTAGTAGTAGTAGTAATATTAGTGGTGGTAGTAGTAGTAGCATTGGTAGTGGAACTAGAAGTACTAGAAGTACTTTTTGTAGTGGTTGTAGTAGTAGTAGTTATAGTAGTATTAGTAGCAGTAGTAGTAGTAGTATAAGTAGTAGCAGTAGTAGTAGTAGTAGTAGTAGTAGAATTTCATTAAAAAAAAAAGTGAAACACTAAAAAAGTTATCCTTTTAAGATAAAACTATACTAAATACACTATATATACAAAAGTATTTGGACACCCATTCAAATTAGTGGATTTGGCTATTTCAGCCACACCCGTTATTAACAGGTGTATAAAATCGAGCAAACAGCCATGCAATCTCCATAGACAAACATTGGCAGTAGAATTGTGTTACTGAAGAGCTCGGTGACTTTCAACGTTGCACTGTCATGATGCCACCTTTCCAACAAGTCAGTTCATCAAATGTCTTCCCTGCTAGGGCTTCCCCGGTCAACTGTAAGTATTGCCAACTGTAAAGTTTGGTGGAGGAGGAATAATGATCTGGGGTTGTTTTTCATGGTTCGTGCCCCTTAGTTCCAGTGAAGGGAAATCTTAACGCTACAGCACAAAATTGTATTCCAGACGATTCTGTGCTTCCAACTTTGTGGCAATAGTTTGGGGAAGGCCCTTTCCTGCTTTTCTTGGCATGACAATGCCCCCGTGCACAAAGCAAGGCCCATACAAAAATGGTTTGTCGAGATCGGTGAGGAAGAACTTGACTGGCCTGCATAGAGCCCTGACCTGAACCACATTGAACACCTTTGGGATGAATTGGAATGACGATTGCGAGCCAGGTCACATTTTCTTGTGGCTGAATGTAGTTGTTACATGTTACAACATCTAGTTGTAAGTCTTCCCAGAAGAGTGGACGTGGTTATAGCGGCAAAGGGGGGACCAACTCCATATTAATGCCCATAATTTTGGAATAAGATTGAATAAGAAACACTGTTTTGCAATGAAGGTCTACAGTAGCCTCAACAGCACTCTGTAGGTTAGCACCATGGTATATCTGTAGGACAGCTAGCTTCTGTCCTCCTCTGGGTACATTGATTTCAATACAAAACCTAGGAGGCTCATGGTTCTCACTACCTTCCATAGACTTACACAGTAATTATTACATCTTCCGGAGGACGTCCTCCAACCTATCAGAGCTTTTGCAGCATGAACTGACATGTCCACCCAATCAAAGGATCAGAGAATTAGTCTAGTGCTGAAAGCATAAGCTACAGCTGCTTACACTGCAGTGCATAACATGTGGTGAGTAGTTGACTCAAAGAGAGAGAACGACAATAGTAAAAAAAATGTAGCAAATTAATTTCTTCAAAGTGGAAGGAGAAGCAAGAGAGACAGAGAAAGCTAGCTTATTTTGTAGTATTTTTTTTCACTTTAACTTACTTAGCTAGTAAATGCAGCTAGCTAGTTTAGCCTACTCAAACACCTTGCTCAAACAGAGAGGGATGCTATGTTAGCTAGCTGCCTATGGCTATCCAACACTGAAACTTTTCCACGTCAAGGTAAGCTTTTGGTTTTAATAATTGAGTTACAGTTTGTAATTGAGTTACAACATGAGTTATATCATGAGTTACAACATGAGTTACATCATGAGTTACAACATGAGTTACACTCATGAGTTGTAACATCATGAGTACATAATGAGTTACATCATGAGTACATCATAGTCACAACATGAGTTACAACATGAAGTTACATCATGAGTTACACATGGAGTTACATCATGAGTCACAAACATGAGTGTACAACATGAGTTACATCATGAGTTACATCATGAGTCACAATCATGAGTTTACAACATGAGTTACATCATGAGTTTAACATACATGAGTTACATCATGAGTTACATTCATGAGTTACATCATGAGTCATGTACACATGAGTTAACATGAATCATGAGTTCACCTATACACATGAGTTACAACATGAGTTCATCATGAGTACAACATGAGTTACACATGAGTTACATCATGAGTTACTCATGATTACAACATGAGTTACATCATGAGTTACATTTGAGTTTACATTCATGAGTCACAACATCATTACATCATGAGTCACAAGCATGAGTTAAACATCATGAGGTTACATCATGAGTTACATCATGAGTACACTACAACATGAGTTACATCATGAGTTACATCATGAAGTTACATCATGAAGTTAACATCATTGAGTTACATCATGAGTTACATCATGAGTTACATCATGAGTTACATACGTGAGTTACATCATGAGTTACATCATGAGTTACATCATGAGTTACATAATGAGTTACATCCATGAGTTACATCATGAGTTACATCATGAGTTACATCATGAGTCACAATGGGACCAACAACAACAACATATGCAATTTCATCACATGTAATTAATGAACTCCTAATCTGTTCCTGCATGTCATCAACACGTCTGCAGATTATCGTAGTCAGTAGATTAAATAGAAATAAAGCAATCCGACCTTCTTAACAGGGTGTAGGAGAATCATCAGATTAACGCCCAGACAGATTGTTTGTGTTGTGTGTGTGTGTGTGTGTGTGCGCCCGTATGTGTGTGTGTGTGTCAGACAGACTGACATCTTCCTTTTATTTATTCTTTGCACATTGAATGTCCGTCATTGACTGTGTATTGTCTCTGTCAAATATAAACCCATGAATGCATCTGTCATGGCGATATGAGACTGTTTGTGTGGTGTAGCCACCGATCATCGCAGTTTGGTCGACCGTATTTCTTCAAACATCAAGTTCCCCAATCATTTACAGTTGGCTTTTTTAAATTTAACTAGGCAATTCAGTTAAGAACACATTCTTGGGCAGAACGACAGATTTTTACCATGTCAGCTCAGGGATTTGATCTAGAAACCTTTCGGTTACAGGTCCAACGCTCTAACGACTAGGCTACGTGCCTCTTTCCTAACTGTAGTGTGCTCCAATCATAAATAGTATTTTTTTATCAGTATTTATTTATTTAACGAGGCAAGTCAGTTAAGAACATATTCTTATTTACAATTATGGCCTACCCCTCTTTAGACAGTAGGCTTTACTACCTGCCGATTTCTCTGGGGGAAAACAAGTTCAGATCAAAAGCTATAGTTTGTAGAGACTGGTAGATTCAACAACAAGGTCTTCACTCCCAAATGGCTCCCTGATCATTGCAGCCCATAGGGCTCTGGTCTAAATTAGTACACTATAAAGGGAATAGGGTGTCATTTGGGAATAGTTTATCTACTTTCATGCTTATGTTAATAATTATAATCATCTTACTATCATTAGTCTCCCTCGGGAATTAAGAAGCACCTTGTTCTTTGTTTGCATTCAATTCAAAGGAGAAGTTGTCATCTAAAAATGTAAAGGAAAACTTCTATTGCGTTAGTTTATGATTATTTTCAAAACAGGAGGATATTTCACATCAGAAAATATCACAATAATAACATGTGTTTGTTTTTAATGTCTCCAGGAATGCTGGCCTTCTAGGAGTTCCTCTGTCCAGTGTCTGTGTTCTTTTGCCCTTTTTTTATTGACCAGTCTGAGATATGGCTTTTTCTTTGCAGCTCTGCCTAGAAGGCCAGCATCCCGGAGTCGCCTCTTCACTGTTGATGTTGAGACTGGTGTTTTGCGGGTACTATTTAATGAAGCTGCCAGTTGAGGACTTGTGAGGCGTCTGTTTCCCAAACCAGACACTCTAATGTACTTGTCTTCTTGCTCAGTTGTGCACCGGGGCCTCCCACTCCTCTTTCTATTCTGGTTAGAGACAGTTAGAGCTGTTCTGTGAAGGGAGTAGTACGCAGCGTTGTACGAGATCTTCAGTTTCTTGGCAATTCCTCGCATGGAATAGCCTTCATTTCTCAGAACAAGAATAGACTGACGAGTTTCAGAAGAAAGTTCTTTGTATCTGGGTATTTTGAGCCTGTAATCAAATCCACAAATGCTGATGCTCCAGATTCTCAACTAGTCTAAAGAAGGCCAGTTGTATTGCTTCTTTATTCAGAACAATAGTTTTCAGCTGTGCTAACATAATTGCAAAAGGGTTTTCTAATGATCAATTAGCCTTTTAAGATTATAAACTAGGATTAGCTAAAACAACGTGCCATTGGAACACAGGACTGATGGTTGCTGATATTGTAGTAGATATTCCTTTTAAAAAATCTGACGTTTCCAGCTACAATAGTCATTTACAACATTAACAATGTCTACACTGTATTTCTGATCAATTTCATGTTATTTTAATGGACAAAAATTTAGTTTTTCTTTCAAAAACAAGGACATTTCTATGTGACCCCAAACTTTTGAACGGTAGTGTACTTAAGTATCAAAAGTAAAAGTATAAATCATTTCCAATTCCACATTTTCAGTTTTTTAAATGTATTTACGGATAGCCAGGGGCACACTCCAACACTCAGACATAATTTAGAAATGAAACATGTTTTTAGTGAGTCCACCAGATCAGAGGCAGTAGGGGTGACCATTGATGTTCTCTTGATAAGTGAGTGAATTAGACAATTTTCCTGTCTTGCTAAGCATTCAAAACGTAACGAGTACTTTTGAGTGTCAGGGAAAGTAGAAGTAAAAGTGAAAGTAGTCAAATATATATATAGTAAAGTACAGATACCCCAAAAAACTACTTAAGTAGTACTTTGAAGTATTTTTAAGGACTTTACACCACTGATAATAACCAAAAGTGAAATAACCAATAAAAGATGTACTGTAAACTTTACACTCACAAAAGTAACAAAAGAGTAAAGACAATTAAAATGTCAAATGATGTCTATTTACAGTGTTGTAATGATGTACAAAAGTGAAAATAAATAAAGATAAATATATGTTGTATTTACAATGGTGTTTGTTCTTCACTGGTTGCCCTTTTCTCGTGGCAAAATGTCCCAAATCTTGCTGCTCTGATGGCACACGATGGTATTTCACCCAATAGATATGGGAGTTTATCAAAATTGGATTTGTTTTCAAATTGGTTGTGGATCTGTGTAATCTGAGGGAAATATGTGTCTCCAATATGGTCATACACTTGGCAGGAGGTTAGGAAGTGCAGCTCAGTTTTCACCTCATTTTGTGGGCAGTGTGCACATAGCCTGGCTTCTCTTGAGAGCTTGTTCTGCCTTCGGCAGCCTTTCTCAATAGCAAGGCTATGCTCACTGAGTCTGTACATAGTCAAAGCTTTCCTTAAGTTTGGGTCAGTCACAGTGGTCAGGTATTCTGCCACTGTGTACTCTCTGTTTAGGGTCAAACAGCATACTAGTTTGCTCTGTTTTTTATGTGTATCTTTCCAATGTGTCAGTAATTATTTTTTTGTTCTCTCATGATTTGGTTGGGTGTAATTGTGTTGCTGTCCTGGGGGCTCTGAGGGGTTTTCTGGGTTTGTGCTCTCTCTCTCTCTCTCTCTCTCTCTCTCTCCTCTCTCTCTCTCTTCTCTCTCTCTTCTCTCTCTCTCCTCTTCTCTCTCTTCTCTCTCTCTCTCTCCTCTCTCTCTCTCTCCTCTCTCTCTCTCTCTCTCTATATTTTATATATATATAAATATTTATATATATATAAATATATATATATACAGTATATGTCTGAACATGGGACCCAAGCCCAGGGTGAGATGGGATAAGGATAGGGATGGGGCCCTTCAATGACATGGATGAATGAGAGCTTGACCAGGCGTTTCCAGCATTATGATCCTTCTCCTCAGCTGCCACTCACAGAGTCAGCTCTTGACAGGAGACCGGATTACCTTCACAGATCAGACAGATCAACCTTACACCTCATAGATCCACCCGATGTTGCTGTGACCAAGCAACTTCATACTATCACGGTCGGACAAGGCATCTTTTAACATCACCTGGATATCAGCGTTGAGGAGAGAGGAGAGACAATGAAAAAACACTTAATCAGGATAATGTACATACCTGTAGATTGTACTATTATACTATACATTGTTGGGGGGGTTAAAACAGGTCAGATGTTTACTAGAGTCACATTGAGACTACTGTTGGCTTGAGAGAATACAATGAAACATTAGGAGAAATTAAATATGCAAGATAGGTGGCAGGTATTTTCTTTCCATCTACATATACAGAGTTGAAAAGAACTACATAGTGAAAGTGAAAATGCAGTGTCAGTATATTAAAGCTAGTCTTCCACAGAGGGAGACTAATCTACTTAATTAAAAGGACCGGCAGTAACGGACCGGAATCAAGATGTATAATTATAACACAGCCATTAATGCTAATCCTGGACTCCTGTCGGGACCTGGGGCAGTGGCCACGGTCTGAGGGACTAGAGCAGACCTGGGGCAGTGGCCACGGTCTGAGGGACTAGAGCAGACCTGGGGCAGTGGCCACNGATAGAGGGATGGAGGGAAGGGGGATAGAGGGACAGAGAGATAGAGGGATGGAGGGAAGGAGGGATAGAGGGATGGAGGGAAGGAGGGATGGATGGAATATAGAGACACTACATTGAAATCAAACTGCTGGGTGTTTGTGATGCCAAAGGTTTTACCTTGTTCTGTTCTGCTTTTCTTACTTGTACGTATCATATTTTGAGGCGTTTTATAAACAGAAGGAGTTAATTGGCTCTTCTGATGAGATTACTAAACAAATCCATCCATTCATTCTGAGGGCTGTTTAACTATGGTTCCCTGAAGGTTTTCCTTGGTAGGTTTTAAATAATGTTCTGCGAACATGACTTTAATAGAACCATGAGGAACCCTGTAGAAAGAGTTATGCTGAACTACTGAAAATCCCATCTAAAAAACAGACTGTATGGTTCTCAGAACGTTATTTGCTAGCTGCACCATTCCCAGAACTTTTTGTATAATTTTTTAAAAATTAATCTATATTTAAATAAAAATGGCGTTTATTTAACTATGCAAGTCAGTTAAGAACAAATTCTTATTTACAATGATGGCCATTTTTATGGGAAGGTTGTATGCAAAATAATCTATTTAAATAAAAACGTTTAATATATTTTTTTTTAAACCATAGGACAACCACACTCTCACCAAGCTCTAAGAAGAAATATGGTTCTCAGAACATTATGTGCTAGCTGGGAAGAGTAAACAGAATAATACAATCAGGACAGAGAATATCAGCTCATTATTGTACTGTTTACATGTCCTGCTTTGAGTGGCTGATGTTAGAACGCGGAATTACAGCCGACGAATGAGTAAGTGAGTTTATACTCCAGAGTGTTGAGTACTACATTTACAGTCCAACTTTAACACAGCCGTAATGACATTAGAAAGGTTATAATGTTAACCAACCAGCAGGAAACACACTCTTTCTATCTAACCGACAGAGAGAGAAGAACTCCCCTGTAAGTGTTCATTAGCGCCGTCCTGATAAATGACCAGAACCTGACGTAGGGAGGCTGAACGGCCGCTCCATTAATTACACCGGGGGACCGTGTCCCAAATGGTAGCCTAGCTCCTATTTAGTACTCTACTTTGGACCAGAGTACTATGGGATTCCCTACGGGCCCTGGTTTAAAAGTAGTGCACTAACTAGGTGATAGGGTGCCATTTGGGATGCTTGTCAGAGCTAAAGTGAGGTTCCTGGTAAATGTAAAACAGTAGAGGGTTTAATAATGCATTATATTAAAAGGGTCGTTTCATCGTAAGGAGGAAGATAAGTGTTTGGTACTTTCAGCAACAACAAAAAAGAGAGAAAATATTCATTACACGTGTAAAGATAAATTGGTGTAATTGAGGACAATGTGCACTGGGTATACCAAACATTAGGAAAACCTCAGAAGAGGCTCAATTCCTTCGGGGGATGGACTCTACAAATCCTTCTTTAATCTGTCTCCCCTTCCTCTACACTGATTGAAGTGGATTTAACATCAATAAGGTGACAGCAATAAACCCCACTGTGGACGGTAATGAAACCCCACTGTGGACGGTAATGAAACCCCACTGTGGACGGTAATGAAACCCCACTGTGGACGGTAATGAAANCAGTGGCCACGGTCTGAGGGACTAGAGCAGACCTGGGCAATTATCTTCCGTGCAGGGCCACATTCGACTATATTTTTGCCATCGCGGGCCAGAATCATATTACAGGATTACATATCATGTGTATGAATGTGTTGATAGATATATCTACTGTAAATCACGTCCAGATATGCTACTTATTTAACTGTTTTTAACACGCACAGAAATAAACCACATCCATGTTCTCCTTTTGGTAGGTATTTTAATTATTAAACATGCAATGAACTACACGGAGGGAAAAGTACACTGTGCATTCAGCACCACGGACAGAGCTCTTGTTAACAGGTATGCACAAAAACACAAGAAAGAGAGAGAGCTCAACATTACATTTAAACTACTCAATCAGTGTGAGGAGTGAAGTCTCTGATGGGCATTGACTAGAGCAGTGAAGTCTCTGATGGCATTGACCAGAGCAGTGAAGTCAGGTATAGTTTCTGACGTCGCTATGAGCAGGATTGCTGAGAGGTGAGAGTCAGTAAGCCTTGACTTGTTATATTTCATCACTGAAAATGTCTGTTCACATACATAGGTTGACCCAAACAGTACACACATCTTCTGAGTATGACTCCTAATCTTTTGAAAGTTTTGCTAATCGAGAGATGCATAGAACCTCATCATTGACATTGTTTTGAATAGTTCTCCAATCACTGCATCAGAATGAAAATCGATAAGCTAAAGTTGCTGGTCAGTGGCAATGTTATCCAAATTGAATATAGCCTCGTTATTGTTATTTTATTGTGTTACTTTATTGTTATTTTTATTATTTTCTGAACTCTTCTTGCACTGCACTGTTGGATAAGGGCTTGTAAGTAATCATTTCACGGTAAGGTCTATACTTGTTGTATTCGGCGCATGTGACAAATAACCTTTGATTTGATTTGATTGAAGGTGATAGGAGAGGAAACCAACAGCATGTCATTTTCTAAACCCTTTGAAATCCTCAATATGATGAGAAAACTCACCGTTCAAAGCACGCAGCCGCGATGTATAGTTCTCCCGCTGGTCATCTGAACAGACCAGTAGTGTCAGAAGGTGGGTGAGATTGTTGGCTTCTACTTGGCGGGTCGGGAGGAGTAATTTTGCCTTGAAGGCTTTGACAAGGCTGTACATCTGATGTGCAAAAAGGCCCTTCCCTTGTAGTTTGGAATTCAGTTCATTCATGAGGGCCATGATGTCCACGGTGATGGCAAAACCAGCCAACCATTCTTTACCTTGCAGTTGAGGGAAATCCACATATTTTCATTTCACTTGCAAAAACTCAGCAATCTCTGACTTCAAGTCTCACACCTTCTTAAGCATCTTCCCCAAACTCAGCTATCTCACTTTTGTGTGGTAGGGGAGATCAGCATGACCCGACTCTTCCAACAGTGAGACAAACTGCCTGTGGTTTAAAGATTTTGCTCTTATGAAGTTTATCACTTTAGTGACTGTATCCACAAGATGGCTCATTTTCAGAACACATTTACAGTGCACCTCCTGATGAATAATGCAATGCAGGAAAATAATTTCCTTATCTGGGTTCAACTCCTTGATTTTGTATCCTTTTCAAAAGGCCATCGTTTTTTCCTGTCAAGTTTAGGCACCCATCAGTGGTCACACTGGATAACTTTTGAATACTCAGTCCCAGCTTTGCCACACACACTTATTAACCTCCTCCAATAAATCTTTCCCTGTGTTTGTGCTCTTCATTGACTGCACTGAAGCAAGCTCCTCTGTAATTTCAAAGTCTGGGGTTATGACCTCGTAAGAATATCAACAACTGCGCTGTGTCACGGGGCTCTGGTCGAAAGTAGTGCACGACCCATAGGGCTCTGGTCAAAAAGTAGTGTACTACCCATAGGGCTCTGGTCAAAAGTAGTGCACTACCCATAGGGCTCTGGTCAAAAGTAGTGCACTACCATAGGGCTCTGGTCAAAAGTAGTGCACACCCATAGGGCTCTGGTCAAAAAGTACTTGTACTACCCATAGGGCTCTGGTCAAAAGTAGTGTACATACCCATAGGGACTCTGGTCAAAAGTAGTGCACTACCCATAGAAGCTGGTCTAAAGTAGTGTACTACCATAGGACCTCTGGTCAAAATAGTGTACTACCCATAGGGACTCTGGTCAAAAGTAGTGCACTACCATAGGGCTCTGGTCAAAAAGTAGTGCACTACCCATAGGCTCTGGTCAAAAAGTAGTGTACTACCCATAGGGCTCTGGTCCAAAAGTAGTGCACTACCCATAGGGCTCTGGTCAAAAGTAGTGCACTACCCATAGGCTCTGGTCAAAAGTAGTGTACTACCCATAGGCTCTGGTCAAAAGTAGTGACTACCCATAGGGCTCTGGTCAAAAGTAGTGCACTACCCATAGGACTCTGCGTCAAAGTAGTGCACTACCTATAGGGCTCTGGTCAAAAGTAGTGCTCTACCATTAAGGGCTCTGGTCAAAATAGTGTACTACCATAGGGCTCTGGTCAAAGTAGTGCACTACCATAGGGCTGTGTCAAAATAGTGCACTACCCATTAGGACTCTGGTCAAAATAGTGTACTACCCATAGGGCTCTGGTCAAAAGTAGTGCACTACCCATAGGGCTCTGGTCAAAAGTAGTGCACTACCCATAGGACTCTGGTCAAAAGTAGTTACTACCCATAGGCTCTGGTAAAATAGTGTACTACCCATAGGGCTCTGGTCAAAATAGTGCACTACCCCATAGGCTCTGGTCAAAAGTAGTGCACTACCTATAGGGCTCTGGTCAAAATAGTGCTCTACCCATAGGCTGCGGTCAAAAGTAGTGCACTACCCATAGGGCTCTTGGTCAAAAGTCAGTGCACTACCCATAGGGCTCTGGTCAAAAGTAGTGCACTACCCATAGGGCTCTGGTCAAAAGTAGTGCACTACCCATAGGGCTCTGGTCAAAGTAGTGCACTACCCATAGGGCTCTGGTTCAAAAGTAGTGCACTCCCATAGGGCTCTGGTCAAAAGTAGTGCACTTACCCATAGGGCTCTGGTCAAAAGTAGTGCACTACCTCATAGGGCTCTGGTCAAAAATAGTGCACTACTCATAGGACTCTGGTCTAAAGAAACTAGTGCTCTACCCATAGACTCTGTCAAAGAGTGCACATACCCATAGGACTCTGGTCTAAGTAGTGCACTACCCATAGGGCTCTGGTCAAAAGTAGGGCACTACCCCATAGGGCTCTGGTTCAAAAGTAGTGCACTACCCATAGGCTCTGGTCAAAAGTAGTGCACTACCCATAGGGCTCTGGTCTAAAGTAGTGCACTACCCATAGGCTCTGGTCAAAATAGTGCACTACCCATAGGGCTCTGGTCTAATAGTGCACTACCCATAGGGCTCTGGTCTAAAGTAGTGCACTATATAGGGAATAGGGTTCTATAGGGCTCTGGTCAAAGTAGTGCACTATATAGGGAATAGGGTTCCATAGGGCTCTGGTCTATGTTAGTGCACTATATAGGGAATAGGGTTCCATTTGGGAGTTACATTCTGTTGGCTCTGCATCCTAATTCCTCTGCGGTGTTGCTCTTCTATAGGGACCCTGGGTAGCCATGGAAGCCACACGTTCCCCATGCCAACCAAACACACTAATGAGCAGGTTGGTTTGGGTTTGATATTGGATGATGTCAGGTTTAGAAAACACTGAGTTGGAATTGATCAAATCAAATCAAAGTTTATTTGTCACGTGCGCCGAATACAGCAGGTTGTAGTAGACCTTCACAGTGAAATGCTGAATACAACAGGTAGTAGTAGACGCTCACAGTGAAATTGCTGAATACAACAGGTGTAGTAGACCTTACAGTGAAATGCTGAATACAACAGGTGTAGTAGACCTTACAGTGAAATGCTGAATACAACAGGTAGTAGACCTTACAGTGAAATGCTGAATTACAACAGGTGTAGAGACATTTACAGTGAAATTGCGAATACCAACATGTGTAGTAGACCTTACAGTGAAATGCTGATACAACAGGTGTAGTAGACATTACAGTGAAATGCTGAATACAAACAGGTGTAAGTAGACCTTACAGTGAAATGCTGAATACAACAGGTGTAGTAGACCTTACAGTGAAATGCTGATTACAACAGGTTGTAGTAGACCTTACAGTGAAATGGCTGAATACAACAGGTGTAGTAGACGCTTACAGTGAAAATGCTGAATACAACAGGTGTAGTAGACATTACAGTGAAATGCTGAATACAACAGGTGTAAGTAGACCTACAGTGAATGCTGAATACAACAGGTGTAGTTAGACCTTACAGTGAAAATGCTGATTTACAACAGTGGTTGTAGTAGACCTTACAGTGAAATGCTGAATACAAACAGGTGTAGTAGACCTTACAGTGAAATGCTGAATACAACAGGGGTAGTAGACCTCACAGTGAATGCTCAATACAACAGGTGTAGTAGACCTTACAGTGAAATGCTGAATACAACAGGTGTAGTAGACCTCACAGTGAAATGCTGATACAACAGGTGTAGTAGACCTCACAGTGAAATGCTGAATACCAACAGGTGTAGTAGCACCTTACAGTGAAATGCTGAATACAACAGGTGTAGTAGACCTTACAGTGAAATGCTGAATACAACAGGTGTAGACCTTACCAGTGAAATGCTGAATACAACAGGTGTAGTAGACCTCACAGTGAAATGCTGAATACAACAGGTGTAGTAGACCTCACAGTGAAAATGCTGAATACAACAGGTTAGTAGACCTTACAGTGAAATGCTGAATACAAACAGGTGTAGTAGACCTTACAGTGAAATGCTGAATACAAAACAGGTGTAGTAGACCTTACAGTGAAATGCTGAATACAGCAGGTGTAGTAGACCTTACAGTGAAATGCTGAATACAACATGTGTAAGTAGGGAACCTTACAGTTGAAATGCTGAATACAACAGTGTAGTAGACCTTACAGTGAAATGCTGAATACAACAGGTGTAGTAGACCTTACAGTGAAATGCTGAATACAACAGGTGTAGTAGACCTTACAGCTGAAATGCTGAATACAACAGGTGTAGTAGACCTGTACAGTGAAATGCTGAATACAACAGTGTAGTAGACCTTACAGTGAAATGCTGAATACAACAGGTGTAGTAGACCTCACAGTGAAATGCTCAATACAACAGGTGGTAGTAGACCTACAGTAAATGCTGAATACAAACAGGGTGTAGTAGACCTCACAGTGAAATGCTTGAATACAAACAGTTGTAGTAGGACCTCACAGTGAAAATGGCTGAATACAAAAACAGGTGTAGTAGACCTTACAGTGAAATGCTGAATACAACAGGTTGTAGTAGACCTACAGTGAAATGCTGAATACAACAGTGTGTAACCTTACAGTGAAAATGCTGATACAAACAGATGTAGTAGACCTCACAGTAAATGCTGAATACAACAGGTGTATACGACCTCACAGTGAAATGCTTGAGATTACAACAGGTTGTAGTAGACCTTACAGTGAAATGCTGAATACAACAGGTTAGTAGACCTTACAGTGAAATGCTTGAATACAACAGGTGCTAGTAGACCTTACAGTGAAATGCTGAATACAACAGGTGTAGAGACCTACAGTGAAATTGCTGGATACAACAGGTTGTAGTAGACCTTACAGTGAAATGCTGAATATACAACAGGTTGGTGATAGTAGACCTTTACAGTGAAATGCTGAATACAACAGGTGTAGTAGACCTTACAGTGAATGCTGAATAACCAA
>NW_019943620.1:157490-160901 GCF_002910315.2 Salvelinus sp. IW2-2015
TATGGGTAGTGCACTACTTTTGACCAGAGCCCTATGGGTAGTGCACTACTTTTGACCAGAGCCCTATGGGTAGTGCACTACTTTTGACCAGAGCCCTATGGGTAGTGCACTACTTTTGACCAGAACCCTATGGGTAGTGCACTACTTTAGACCAGAACCCTATGGGTAGTGCACTACTTTTGACCAGAGCCCTATGGGTAGTGCACTACTTTTGACCAGAGGATTAGGGTGCCATTTTAGACGCAGCCCAACAGACTTACTGGATCACAAGTGAATGAATATTTTATATGGTCCGAGCCACTTGGTTTAAGGTGGACTGCTCATATCGAACACATCTACCGTGAACACACATCTTGATTAGACCGCCTTAATATATATTTCTTCTCCATAGCAGTCAAACAAGCTTTGTTTACGGACAGGATTTGGCAGGCGGCCATCTTGTTTCTCTTCATTTACATAAATGCCAAATGGTGCCTGTTTCCCACAGGTTCTAAGGCTTCACTGACTTAGATGGAAATCTGAAGCCGTTTTAAATTCATTAAGTGCTGCTTGCTGTTATCGCCGTTGTGAAGGCGCTGAACTCCACACAAATGCTCACAAGCACAAAGTGCATTTTGCCATACCTTAATTTTAGTTGATTACAAAATTATGCAATGAACCTGTGTAAGAAAGGCGTGAGATTGGAATAATTTTGCTGCCAGAGATTCAGTGTGCTCACTACGCCACCTCGGGCTAAACACGTGAGCAAGAGAGAGGATATTTTTTATTTATTAGAAAATTGAGAATTTGTCTTCTTCACACACAAACACAAACTAGTGTGTCTTTCTCTACATATTTTCGTCCTCCTGTCTAACTAATGCTGGGTGCTGACCATATGCAGATGCTTCACCTACGTCGACACCATGACATCACTGGTAAGACGAGACCTCTCAGCCGCCGACCCGAGCATCATTCCCAGACAGGAAGTACCTGTGCTGAGGACGTGTTCCTTGTTCTAACACCTGGAACGAGGGGAAGTTCTCAGACCGAGGTCAATCCAGGGGGTTTGGTTCCACATGACTGCAGAGGCACTTGAGGGTTTAATTGAATTGTTCTGGACTCACTCATGGGTGTGGTTAAACACAGTTTCATTTCTGCACTGGTTATTTAAGAAGTTTGTTATTGTTAATCTTGTTCTGTCTCTCAGTCTGTCTCTCTCATTTTCCGTCGTATCATTCTTGTGTCTCTCTCGCTCTCTCCTATCTCTCGATCTCTGCATCTTTTCTCTTCTCTCTGTCTCTTCTGCTTCTGTCTGTCTCTGCTCTCTCTCTCTGTTCTCTCTTTCTGCTCTGCTCTTCTCTCCTCTTCTTCTCTCTCTCCTCGTCTCTCCTCTCTCATTCTTTAGTGGGAGATTCCCTCCTAATTGAGGAATGATAATCGGCGGGTAGAGAGGGGTATAATAAACCTGGACGCAGAGCTCGTACTGCTGACTAACAGAGATGAATTAATAAGGAGTGAGCCGGTAGTGAATCTGATCCCGGACAAAGGACCATTAAGAGACTCGGGTGGCTGCTCCATGCGGAGCCCGACGCCCCACATCCAGACGGTAAAGGTACCCTCAAGCCTACTTTCCGTGATGCCAGGTAGGACCCAACGCGTACGTCTTGGTAAGTGCTCGTCACTGCACATAATGGGGGTAGGTAAAGCACTGCCTAGGCCGGTTTAGATAAAGGGTACCCACCTGAAACAAGTAGGTTTGGGAATATAGTAACAGGGAACCGTCTAGCCACGGGTAAAAAAACAGAGGGTAAACACCTAAAACTAAACTTCGAGGTAGGTAGGATTACTCATCTACCCCAGGTAGGAACACTCACTCATACGAGGAGGTAAGGACCTCATAACGCTACTAACGCAGGTAGAAGCTCAGGGGCCTTTAAGAATTACAAGGTTAGAAACAGCTCATCTATTAGCTACGGTGTGGAACATCGTATAACTTAACAGGTAGGATAGGATCTCTCCGGTGGAACTCACTCTAATGGTGGACCTTATCTAGCAGGTAGGTTAGGGAAATCACTCTACAGTAGGTGGAAGCCTCGACTCCTTAACCGAAGTAGGAAATCTCCCCATGTAACAGTAGGTAGAGAAACGCTTTCACACTCTTAAACGGGTAGGACTACTCTAAAAGTCCGGGGGTTTTTAGACCATCCGTCCTTCAATTCTAACAACCGTGAATCCTAAACAGTAAGAGTAAGGACTTCAACACGTATCGTGTAGGTAGGGCAACCCTCTACAGCTTACCTAGGTAGGCGAACTCATACTGACTACAGGGATAATGAAACGTGCCCCAGGCTAAACGAATTGATGTGTGTGGTCATTTGGTTTGTGTGAGTATAAACAGAATCCCCGGATAACAGACACAGGTCAGAGGTGACTAGCCGGTCAGTACAAGGACAGACGGAATACAGGTCAGACAGGAAGGCAGGGAAGAGCGTTCGACAGACAGACAGAACAGATAGACAGACATAGAAGGTCAGACCAGGAAGATATGACAGACAGGCTTCAGACAGGACAGACAGGGACAGAATAGACAGGTAGACAGAAGACAGATTGGAAGGCAGGAAGTCAGGATCGTAAGTAAGACAGGAACGCAGAATGACTCAGAAAGGACAGACTACAGGAAGACATTAGGTCAGACGGATAGACGATCAGACTGGATAGGGACGCGACAGAGACAGACGAACAAGAACATGGTCAGACAGAAGACAATAAGGACTGGACAGACAGGCAGGCAGGCAGTAGGTAAGAACGTGGACAGGACCATGTAGTAACGCGTTCAGACCTGGTCCAGAGGGATCCATCAATATCCCAGATGCAAGGGGGGCTATTTCACAGAACAATTGGACTGGGCATCTGCTGAGTGTGAGCAGCCTGTAGCGTCCCGATGTGTGTGTGTGTTGTGTGTATGTGTGTGTGTGTGATGTGGTGTGTGTGTGTGGTGTGTTGTGTGTGTGTGTGTGTGTGTGTGTGTGTGTGTTGTGTGTGTGTGTGTGGTGGGTGTGTGTTGTGTTGTGTGTGTGAGGTGAACAGCTGTAGTGTGGCCTAAAGACAAGCATGGTTTATCTTTTTTCCACTGTAGCGCTCAAATGATCTGGCTGGGGCAACTACACCGTTAACTGTCTCAAGGTGATGTCTGGTGGGACCTACTTAATATACAATGTCCTCAATACAAAATTTTCCAAATGTATTTATTATAGGCTTTAATAGCGATATCTTAAGTAGTACCAGAACCAGCTAAAACCACAGCAAAGCAAGTGCAGGTGTAGAAAAGGGGCACTGGTGGCATAGGAACTCCTAGTACAAGCGTTTCACAACGTAGGAGAACATGCGAGGAACCAGGATATGCTAGTGTAGGGGTTATGGGGGGGTATGGTG
>NW_019943621.1:0-22002 GCF_002910315.2 Salvelinus sp. IW2-2015
ACACCCTAATTAAGTAGTAGGTTTACAGACCTCTATCCCATCAACCAGACCTGACTTCACACCCTTAATTAAAGTTAGTAGGTTTACAGACCTCTATTGCATCAACCAGACCTGACTTCACACCCTAATTAAGTTAGTAGGTTTACCAGACCTCTACCCCATCAAACCAGACCTGACTTCACAACCCTAATTAAGTTAGTAGGTTTTACAGACCTCTACCCATCAACCAGACCTGACTTCACACCCTAATTAAATTAGTAGTTTACAGACCTCTATCCCATCAACCAGACCTGACTTCACACCCTAATTAAGTTAGTAGATTTACAGACCTCTATCCATCAACCAGACCTGACTCACACCCTAATTAAGTTAGTAGGTTTACAGACCTCTATCCCATCAACCGGACCTGACTTCACACCCTAATTAAGTTAGTAGGTTTACAGACCTGACTTCACACCCTAATTAAGTTAGTAGGTTTAAGACCTCTATAGCATCAACCGGACCTGACTTCACACCCTAATTAAGTTAGTAGGTTTACAGACCTCTATCCATCAACCTGACCTGACTCACACCCGAATTAAGTTAGTAGGTTACAGACCTCTATCCCATCAACCGACCTGACTTCACACCCTAATTAAGTTAGTAGGTTTACAGACCTCTATCCCATCAACCAGACCTGACTACACACCCTAATTAAGTTAGTAGGTTTACAGACCTCTATCCCATCAACCTGACCTGACTTCACACCCTAATTAAGTTAGTAGGTTTACAGACCTCTGTCCCATCAACCGGACCTGACTTCACACCCTAATTAAGTTAGTAGGTTTACAGACCTGACTTCACACCCTAATTAAGTTAGTAGGTTTACAGACCTCTATCCCATCAACCGGACCTGACTTCACACCCGAATTAACTTCTTTGGATAGGGGCAGTATTTTGACGTCCGGATGAAAAGCGTGCCCAAAGTAAACTGCCTGCTACTCAGCCCAGAAGCTATTATATGCATATAATTGTGTAATTTGATAGAAAACACTCTAAAGTTTCTAAAACTGTTAACAAATTGTCTATGAGTAAACAGAACTGAAATGGCAGGCAAAACCCAGAGGACAAAACCATCCCAAAGAAAAAGAAATTCATCCTACCACTGATTTCAATGGCTGGCACTTTTATAAATAGGGCGAAATCGTGCCCGATTGCAGTTCCTAGGCTTCCACTAGGTGTCAACAGTCCTTAGAAAGAGTTTCAGGTGTTTTGGGAAATGAGACAGAAGTTAACACATATATTTTCAAGAATGTTAAATATTTGAATTTAGTATTTTGAATTTTGCGCTCTGCAATTTCACCGGATGTTGCCAGGTGCGACCTACTCTATAAACAGACTGATGACTGTCTCCATAGCTCTATATAACAGACTGATGACCTGTCTCCATAAGCTCTATATAACAGACTGCTGGACCTGTCCCATAGCTCTATATAACAAGACTGAGACCTGTCTCCATAGCTCTATATAACAGACTGATGACCTGTCTCCATAGCTCTATATAACAGACTGATGACCTGTCTCCATGCTCATAAACAGACTGATGACCTGTCTCCATAGCTCTATATAACAGACTGATGACCTGTCTCCATAGCTTATATAACAGATGCTGACCTGTCTCCATAGCTCTATATAACAGACTGATGACCTGTCTCCCATAGCTCTATATAACAGAC
Organism: Salvelinus sp. IW2-2015; assembly: GCF_002910315.2. Lineage (NCBI taxonomy): Eukaryota > Metazoa > Chordata > Actinopteri > Salmoniformes > Salmonidae > Salvelinus > Salvelinus sp. IW2-2015. Next base: position 1,716 of record NW_019943621.1, read on the forward strand.
TATGACCTGTCTCCATAAGCTCTATATAACAGACTGATGACCTGTCTCCATAGCTCTATATAACAGGCTGATACCTGTCTCCATAGCTGATAGAAACAGAAGAATATCCTCCCAATGACACTACTAATACTGTCCTGATGAGGAAGAGACGTCTCCATTGTCCCTGAACAGCTTGAAGTGTGCATCAGAATGACAGAGACACTTTGTTCCCCCTAGTCACATGTTCAATAATGATGACATCATAACAAGACCTGTTACCTGGAGGACAATGTCTCTACACAGGTTACCAAGGAAACAGTAACACTACCTAGTAACATTCAATAATGTTAAAATATTACACTGGAGTCACGTTCTCACACAATGATGTCCTAGTTATTAAAATCAAGAAATCATCAATACATGAAAATACCATTAACTGTATATACATGATCAATATATAACATACAGTGGGTCTGGAATATTGACAACCCTTGATAAAGGTAATAATGACTGTATAAAATACATCAATATATAATATACATGGGTCTGGAATTATTGACACCCTTGATAAAGATAATGACTGTATAAAATACTCAATATATAATATACAGTGGTCTGAAATTATTGACACCCTTGATAAAGATAATAATGACTGTATAAAATACATCAATATATAATATACAGTGGGTCTGGAATTATTGACACCCTTGATAAAGGTAATAATGACTGTATTAAAATACATCAATATATTAATATACAGTGGGTCTGGAATTATTGACACCCTTGATAAAGATAATAATGACTGTATAAAATACATCAATATATAATATACAGTGGGTCTGGAATTATTGACACCCTTGATAAAGGTAATAATGACTGTATAAATAAATACTGAGCTATATCATCTGCTCAACATGTGTCAATTATGATTGATCTGATTATAATATTTAGTTTAAGGAGTAGTATTTATTGTCTAAATGATTGACCCCCCTGAAGAGTCTAATAAACTAGTCAGAAGGTCAGTATCTGGTTCTATATCATAACAATGACATCATCACACTCCTGTAGATTTGGGGCCGTCAATCATTTTGACCCCTAACTTTTACAACAAAATACATTACAAACAAAAAAATCTGAGCAATTATATTATTTTAAATTAATATAATTTACAATTTATTTTGAGCATACAATAGGTCAGTACTTTATTATTTAATATAGTCATTATTGCTAATCTTTAACAAGGGTGTCAATAATTTGACCCCTCTGTATATAATCAAGGTGAATACTAAAAAAGCAGAGCAAAAATTAACACTTAAAGTCAAATAAAAAACTGGCACATTGACATGAAGCTACAATATAAACATTTCAATAAATGGTTTAATCAGTCTTGTTCACAGAAGCTGACAGGTTGAAGATAAAATATAAACATTTCACTCAGTCTTGTTCACAGGAAACTGAGGGGAGAGCCTCACAATAATGGCTGGAACGGAGCCAATGGAATGGCATCAAACATGGAAACCATGGAAACCACATGTTTGATGTATTTGATACCTCTTCAGCAATACCACGAGCCCCTCCTCCCTAATTAAGGTGCCACCAACCTCCTGTGTCTTGTTGATATACCTGATTATCAGGTACTGACATAAGAGAGTCTGTAACAGATTCTAACAGGAGACCTTAATCCTGTGGTCTGGTTGATATACCTGGTTATCAGGTACTGGACATAAGAGAGTCTGTAACAGATTCTAACAGGAGACCTTAGTCCTGTGGTCTGGTTGATATACCTGATTATCAGGTACTGGACATAAGAGAGTCTGTAACAGATTCTAACAGGAGACCTTAGTCCTGTGGTCTGGTTGATATACCTGATTATCAGGTCTGGACATAAGAGAGTCTGTAACAGATTCTAACAGGAAGACATTAGTCCTGTGGTCTTGTTGATATACCTGATTATCAGGTACTGGACATAAGAGAGTCTGTAACATTCTAACAGGAGACTTTAGTCCATCATTCCATTCAATTCAACTCTATCAATCCTGAGGGGGATTAGAAAGACATTATTATGGGAAAACATATATAGAATAACCAGAAATGGATATAAACCCATATACAAACATGGTAGTATGGAATAGAATGCCCACCCAGCTCACGTCCTGACCAACTAAACAAAGACAAAATAAAGGAAATAAGGTCAGGAACGTGACAATCACACACAAGTTATATACTCAGAAACTCAGCATTGTTAGGTGGTTAGGTCTCTATAGAAAGTTAGTCTCTCTATAGTAACCCTATAGCATAGAGTTAAATTCTATAGTAACTCTTCCCTCCCCTCTCCAGCTCATCCAGAACATCCTTCCAAGTCGACTTCTTCTTGACTCTATTAAAGACAGAAAGGTCATTTAGAATGAAGACATTCAGAATAAACTGACCAGACAGAGAGAGAGAGACAGAGACAGAGGCAGAGAGAGACAGAGGGGCAGAGAGAGACAGAGGGCAGAGAGACACGAGGGCAGAGAGACACAGAGAGAGAGGCAGAGAGGACCAGAGAGAGGCAGAGAGAGAAGAGAGAGACAGGCAGAATGCAGAGAGAGAGAGATAAACCCCCTTGAATTGAATTGAGAGAGACAGAACGACAGACAGACAGAGAGAGAGACAGACAGAGAGAGTGAGACACAGAGAAGGAGAGAGAGAGAGACAGAGACACACAGAGAGAGAGAGAGACAGACAAGACAGAGAGATAGAGACAGACAGACAGAGACAGACTATATTATATATACAGTGGGGAGAACAAGTATTTGATACACTGACAATTTTGCAGGTTTTCCTACTTACAAAGCATGTAGAGGTCTGTAATTTTTATCATAGGTACACTTCAACTGTGAGAGAAGGAATCTAAAACAAAAATCCAGAAAATCACATTGCATGATTTTTAAGTAATTAATTTGCATCTACACAGATACAAGATAAACAGATCACTGGCTGAGATACAGCACCTACAGATACACGATAAAACAGAGATCACTGGCTGAGATACAGCACCTACAGATACAAGATAAAACAGAGATCATCATCACGAGAATTTTTAATCTCAATGTTCTAAATGAACTAGTTTAATATCTCTGTCTGAATCCTGAAGGTTGTAAATCTCCAGTTCAAAGATACAGACAGAGCGAGGTGAGGTAGGAAGACATTTTGATATTTTAGGAGCCAATCATTTAGCCAGATTTACCAATACAACCTCTGATCACATCTCCAGTCTTCATGACTCACCAACAAAGAGTTGAACGGTGGTTTCCTTCACCTGGCTGTTCAGTTTTGGAAGGAAGCACCTGTATCTTCCAGCATCAGAGAGAGTAACTCTGGTCAGCTTTAAGGAGACGTTGCCATTCTTCAGTTCTTCTTTAAACATTGATGTCCTTCCCTTGTAGGATGGAAGCTGCCCCTCATAGGAGTCTCGACGGTCACGGTAAAGATGGACGTTTGCTGCCTTCTGGTTCAATTCTGTCCACTCCACTATCATGCCCTCAGCATTGACACTGGGTTTCAGGGAACATGGTAGAATGACGTCATCACCAGCTAAGGCAACGACTTTGTCAGCCGGTCCAACAACCTGAACCTCAGACGACACTGGAGAAAAACAAACGACACACAGTTAAAGATACCTGGTAACTTCCTGTTGTTCCATGGATTCTAGCCCATATGACACCATTGAGTCCTGTGTTTAGACTCAATAGTGCATTGAAGCCAAATGAAGGAGGTTAAGATGGTGTCTCATGTGGGAGATTTATGTAGATAGTTTGAGCTACTCCAGGAAGTGACGTTACAGGCTAGCTCAGTGCTGCCCCCTCTCATTAAGTAACTCAAGTTGAAGGCCAACTGGGGTACTGCAGGCTGCCATTCGAAACTATACACTGGGTTAACAAAACATTATGAACACCTGCACTTTCATTGGCTGCCAAACCTGGGCCTAAAGACTCATTTAGGACTCGGACCGGATCCGGCTGTCAGACCCTGGCCTGCAGTTTCAGAGCTGGCATGCCGGAATCAGGCATGACGTTTGTTACATAACTAAAAAGCAGGTCTGATATGTATTGGGATACAAAAGCGTGGATTGATTTGAAAACCAATAGAAGAATCTTGAAATTAATTCTAAACTCACAGGCAGCCAGTGCAGGGGCCTTAAAACTGTTGTAATGTGTTCTCTGTCTGGTCTTGGTCAGTATGAGGGAGGAAGACCAGCTGAATACATGATCTCTAACAGAGGAAGGAATGATGAGGGAGGAAGACCAGCGAAACATGATCTCTAACAGAGGAAGGAATGATGAGGGAGGAAGACAGCTGAATAACATGATGATGGAGGAAGACAGCTGAATACATGATGAGGGAGGAAGACCAGCTGAATACATGATGAGGGAGGAAAGACAAGCTGAATACATGATGAGGGAGGAAGACCAGCTGAATACATGATGAGGGAGGAAGACCAGCTGAATACATGAAATAAAAGGAGGAAGGAAGACCAGCTGAATTCATGATCTATAACAGAGGAAGGAATGATGAGGGAGGAAGACCAGCTGAATACATGATCTATAACAGAGGAAGGAATGATGAGGGAGGAAGACCAGCTGAATACATGAAATATAACAGAGGAAGGAATGATGAGGAGGAAGACCAGCTGAATACATGATCTATAACAGAGGAAGGAATGATGAGGGAGGAAGACCAGCTGAATACATGATCTATAACAGAGGAAGGAATGATGAGGGAGGAGACCAGCTGAATACATGACCTATAACAGAGGAAGGAATGATGAGAGGAAGACCAGCTGAATACATGAACTATAACAGAGGAAGGAATGATGAGGGAGGAAGACCAGCTGAATACATGATCTATAACAGAGGAAGGAATGATGAGGGAGGAAGACCAGCTGAATACATGATCTATAACAGAGGAAGGAATGATGAGGGAGGAGACCAGCTGAATACATGATCCTATAACAGGGGAGGAATGATGAGGAGGAAGACCAGCTGATACATGAACTATAACAGAGAAGGAATGATGAGGAGAAGACCAGCTGAATACATGATCTCTAACAGAGGAAGGAATGATGAGGGAGGAAGACCAGCTGAATACATGATCTCTAACAGAGGAAGGAATGATGAGGGAGGAAGACCAGCTGAATACATGATCTATAACAGATATTAAGACCCATCTCTTTGGGCATTACTCTAATCTTACCTAAAGTATATTTAACCGTAACCCTTGTTCCGAAACCATTATTTCGACCTGGTATGTCTACTCTTTCTTGGCTTTTGCCATATTTTTGACTAAAAACGGTGTGAAACGTCTCCTTTTAGTCATAAACATGGCTACACTTCCTTTTGCCTAACAATTTTCGCCGTTCTCTACTTTGTGCGCATAGCACGGACGGACACMATTTTCACGCGACTTCGATACAGTTACGATTTTTAGGAGAGCATTTTCAATAACCATTACCTTTTTCCAAAACTTAACTAAAYCTCATAACCTACTTTCGTAAATTCTCCTAACCTGCTACGAAACAGTAACTTCCGTATCGAAGTATCGTGTAAACAGTGTTTCTCTGCCACGGACAACATCCTACAGTCTACAGCCTCACCACACCCAAACTGTCCTGTCTGATCAGACGACAAGACATCTACATTTCCTGCACTCGGTTTTGATCCTGAACTTGAATTCTCCCCGTTTCTTTCTTGTTAATAATATGTTCAGATAATAAAATAGCCTACAGGCTAAATAATGAAGGAATAATGTTGTGTCCTACCTGTCGTTATCAATGAAACACTGATGAACAGAATCCCAAAACACCAGGCCGCCGAGGTCGGAAAGGTCTTCATTTCACTAACAAAACAAGTCTGACTCCAAGGTAAAGCTGTTTGTAACTGGTGAATAAAACTATTTGGAGTTTAGAAAAATAAACCAAAACAGTTGAAAGACTAATTTGTCAACGAACAGAATGTAACACGACGTCTGTTACAGAAATTACGAGGAAAAGGGTGGTGGCGTTTCACTTTCACTTACAGTACTTCTAGTTGAATATCATCTCGCGATATCTGGCTCCATCTAGTGTTCTGTTATGGACATTAACTTCATGTCAAATGTCCTAAAACACATACGTGCACAAATGTGAATCTTGAAATAAACGTGAAAGTAGGCTGTAGTTAAAATTTCAACCTACAACTTGTGATGTGAAATTGTCCTAAGAATCATCTAATAACCAAAAAAGTCAAAAAATATTTTATATTTTAGATTCTTCAAAGTAGCCACCCTGTGCTCCGAGTGGCGCAGCCTCTTAGAGCCGTCACTACAGTCCCTGTTTCAAATCCAGGCTGAATCACACCTGGCCATGATTGGGAGTACCATAGGGCAGCGCACAATTGGCCCAGCGTCTTCCGGGTTTGGCTGGGGTAGGCTGTCATTGTAAATAAGAATTTGTTCTTAACTGACTTGCCTAGTTAAAAAAAGGTTAAATAAATAAAATAAATGACATGAAGAAGAAGAGACTTGGCCAAGAAACACAAGCAATGGATATTAGGCTGGTGCTCTGATGAGTCCACATTTGAGGTTTTTGGTTCCAACCGCCATGTCTTTAGTAGACGAAGTAGGTTAACGGATGATCTCCGCATGTGTTGTTCCCGCCGTGAAGCACGGAGGAGGAGGTGTGATGGTGTGGGGCTGCTTTATTGGTGACACTGTCTGTGATTTATTTAGAATTCAAGGCACACTTAACCAGCTTGGCTACCACAGCATTCTGCAGCGATACGCCATCCCATCTGGTTTGGGCTTAGTGGGACTATCATTTGTTTTTCAACAGGACAATGACCCAAAACACAGCTCCAGGCTGTGTAAGGGCTATTTGACCAAGGGGAGTGATGGAGTGCTGCATCAGATGACTTGGCCTCCACAATCACCCGACCTCAACCCAATTGAGATGGTTTGGGATGAGTTGGACCGTAGGGTGAAGGAAAAGCAGCCAACAAGTACCCAGCATATGTGGGAACTCCTTCAAGACTGTTGGAATAGCAATCCTCATGAAGCTCGTTGAGAGAATGCCAAGAGTGTGCAAAGTTGTCATCAAGGCAATTTTTTATTTTTATTTAACCTTTATTTAACTAGGCAAGTCAGTTAAGAACAAATTCTTATTTTCAATGACAGCCTAGGAACAGTGGGTTAACTGCCTTGTTCAGGGGCAGGACAACAGTTTTAACCTTGTCAGCTCGGGGATTCGATCTTGCAACGCTCTAACCACTAGGCTACCTGTCGTCCCCTGCAGTAGTGGTTTTGTTTGCCGAAATTCGACCATGAAGGCCTGATTCACGCAGTCTCCTCTGAACAGTTGATGTTGGGTTGTGTCTGTTACTTGAACTCTGTGAGGTGCAATCTGAGGTGCAGTTAATTGTCGATTTCTGAGACTAGAGTTACCAATGTACTTATCCTTTGCAGCAGAAGTAACTCGGAGTCTTCCTTTCCTGTGGCGGTCCTCATGAGAGCCAGTTTCATCATAGCGCTTGATGGTTTTTGCGACTGCACTTGAAGAAACTTTTAAAGTTCTTGAAATGTTCAGGATTGACTGACCTTCATGTCTTATAGCAATGATGGTTGAGACATTAGATTTTTAGACATGAAGGTCAGTCAATGATGAACTGTCATTTCGCTTTGCTTATTTGAGCTGTTCTTGCCATAATATGGACTTGGTCTTTTACCAAATAGGGCTATCTTCTGTATACCACCCCTACCTTGTCACAACACAACTGATTGGCTCCAACGCATTAAGATGGAAAGAAATTCCACAAATGAACAAGGCACACCTGTTAATTGAAATGCATTCCAGGTGACTACATCATGAAGCTGGTTGAGAGAGTGCCAAGAGTGTGCAAAGCTGTCATCAAGGCAAAGGGTGGCTACTTTGAAGAATGGGGAAACCTGGAATGGAACATTTAGAAGGGCCTTGAGTATCTTCTAAATACTCCATTCCAGGTTCCCTGAACCTCAACACCTATCAGTTGATCTGTATAGACATGAAAAGTTAAGGCATTTACAATGTATCAACCATAATGCTATACAGTATATGACCAGTATATGACTGATGTTAAAGCTGCTGAATGAATAATACAACACACATTATATTAAAACACATTCCAATCAGAATAATACATGTATCAGTTAATAGATCACATTTGATCAAATGCCACAATTGTTCCAGCAGGTGGAGCTACAATGTAACAACATACAGCATTGTGACTCACAGTTCTATATTAGAATTCCATGAGTTCCATTCTGATGGTTGTTATGGTGATCWGGTGATCTCAGCCTCACTCTTCTTCAACATGATCACCTGTTCAACACAGAAGTAGTTCATCAGTGTGGCCATGTATTTACTTATCCAATACAGAACCACTTAGAAATTGAAATCATATCTGCTACTTAGAATCGTGCTTATGTCCAGCTCTCCCATATCAATACCATGGATATTAAAACTCGTTATCAATACCCAGACTATTTACTCCTAAATGCATGTATTCATATCAGTGACATATTGTGGTGGTTGACTCTAATCCGTCCTACTTTCTACTTCTACTAAGAGGTAACATAATATAGTACACACTGTGTTCAGAATACCATATTGTGGTAGTTGTACTCTAGTCCCTCCTACTATCTACTATACTAAGAGGTAATATAAATATAGTACACACTGTGTTCAGAATACCATATTGTGGTAGTTGACTCTAATCCATCTCTACTTCTACTAAGAGGTAACATAATATAGTACACACTGTGTCAGAATACCATATTGTGGTAGTTGACTCTAATCCATCCTACTATCTACTTCTACTAAGAGGTAAACATAATATATACACACTGTGTTCAGAATACCATATTGTGGTAGTTGATCTAATCCATCTAATCCTATCTACTTCTACTAGAGGTAAAAATATAGTACACACTGTGTTCAGAAAACCATATTGTGACCCTACAGCTTGTTGTGTTGTAGGGTAGAACTCACCTAATTGGTCTTGGTTGGTCTTCCTGGGTACCCTGGTTTCACCTAAACATACAGTTATCAACACTTTACAACATGGCTCAATCAGAGCTACAGTTATCAACACTTTACAACATGGTTCAATCAGAGCTACAGTTATCAACACTTTACAACATGGTTAATCAGAGATACAGTATCAACACTTTAACACATGGTTCAATCAGAGATACAGTTATCAACACTTTAACAACATGGTTCAATCAGAGATACAGTTATCAACACTTACAACATGGTTCAATCAGAGAAACAGTTATCAACACTTTACAACATGGTTCAATCAGAGATACAGTTATCAACACTTTACAACATGGTTCAATCAGAGATACAGTTATCAACCACTTTACAAACATGGTCAATCAGAGAATACAGTTATCAACACTTTACAACATGGTTCAATCAGAGACTACAGTTATCAAACACTTTACAACATGGGTTCAATCAGAGATACAGTTATCAACACTTTACAACATGGTTCAATCAGAGATACAGTTATCAACACTTTACAACATGGTTCAATCAGAGATACAGTTATCAACACTTTACAAACATGGTTCAATCAGAGATACAGTTATCAACACTTTACAACATGGTTCAATCAGAGATACAGTTTCATCAACAACTTTACAACATGGTTCAATCAGAACTACAGTTATCAACACTTTACAACATGGTTCAATCAGAGATACAGTTATCAGAGCTAGGAATAGTAGAATGGTGATGGCTGACGTTTTATGTGCTCCTAACCGACTATTCAATTATTATAATTTGTTGTGTGTTACTTATTTTGCGTTACTTTTTGCGTACTTATTTTATACATAATTTTGCTGCTACCTTCTCTTATGAAAATAATTTCTGGACATCAGAACAGTGATTACACACCTTGAAATGGAAGAAGCTTTTTCCTTTAACGAGTCCGATGAGGATATACTGTTTTCTTCTCGGGAACAGGCCCAAATCTCTGTCATTTGTGTGAAGAAAAAGACGGAGAAAAAAGGGGTGGATCTCGGTCTGTCTTCTGAGAATTCGTTGGCGGGTGAGTAAACTCCCACTGCCATTCATCCTATTCATCCTATTGGCCAATGTGCAATCATTGGAAAATAAAATTGATGACCTATGATCAAGATTACCAACGGGACATTAAAAACTAATATCTTTTGTTTCTTGAGTCTTAGCTGAACTACACGGATAATATACAGCTGGCAGAATTTTCCATGAACCGGCAGGACAGAGAAGCTACGTCTGGTAAGACGAGGGGTGGGGGTCTATTTGTCAAAAACAGCACGATGTCTAATGTTAAATAAGTCTTCGAGGTATTGCTTGCCTGAGGTAGAGTACCTTATGATAAGCTGTAGAGAGTTCTCATCTATATTATTCGTTGCCGTCGATTTACCACCACAAACTGATGCTGGCACTAAGACCACACTCAACCAACTATAAGGCCATAAGCAAAGAAGAAAATGCTCATCCAGAAGTGACCAGGGACTTCAATGCAGGCAAAAAGTTTTTACCTAATTTCTACCAGCATGTCACATGTGCAACCAGAGGGAAAAAAACTGTAGACCACCTTTACTCCACACACAGAGATGCGTACAAAGCTCTCCCCCACCCTCCTTTTGGCAAATGTGACCATACTTCTATCTTCCCGATACCTGGTTACAAGCAAAAACTAAGCAGGAAGTACCAGTGACTCGCTCAATACGGAAGTGGTCAGATGACGCAGATGCCAAGCTACAGGACTGTTTTGCACAGCCTGGAATATGTTCCGGGATTCTTCCAATGGCATCGAGGAGTACACCACCTCAGTCATTGGCTTCATCAAAGCAAGTGTCTTCACTGATATTTTCAACTTCTCCCTGACCGAGTCTGTAATACCTACATGTTTCAAGCAGACCACCATAGTCCCTGTGCCCAAGATCACTACGGTAACCTGCCTAAATGATTACCGACCCGTAGCACTCACGTCTGTAGCCATGAAGTGCTTTGAAAGGCTGGTGGCTCACATCAACAGCATCCTCCCGGACACCCTAGACCCACTCCAATTTGCATACCTCACCAACAGATCCACTGATGACACAATCTCTATTGCACTCCACACTGCCCTTTCCCACCTGGACAAAAGAAACACCTATGTGAGAATGCTATTCATTGACTACAGCTCAGCGTTCAACACCATAGTGCACACAAAGCTCATCACTAAGCTAAGGACCCTGGGACTAAACACGTCCCTCTGCAACTGGATCCTGGACTTCCTGATGGGCCGCCCCCAGGTGGTGAAGGTAGGGAACAACACATCTGCCATGCTGATCCTCAACACTGGGGCCCCTCAGGGGTGTTTTTTTATTTTATTTAACCTTTATTTAACTAGGCAAGATAGTTAAGAAATTATTATTTACAAAGACGGCCTAGGAACAGTGGGTTAACTGCCTTGTTCAGGGGCAGAATAACAGATTTTTATCTTCTCAGCTCAGGGATTCAATCTAGCAACCTTTTGGTTACTGGCCCAACGCTCTAACCCTTAGGCTACCTGCTGTGTACTTAGTTTGCTGATGACACAACAGTGGTAGGCCTGATCACCGACAACGATGAGACAGCTTATAGAGAGGAGGTCAGAGACCTGGCAGTGTGGTGCCAGAACAACAACCTCTCCCTCAATGTGAGCAAGACAAAGGAGCTGATGGTGGACTACAGGAAAAGGTGTGCAGAACAGGTCCCCATTAACATCGACGGGCTGTAGTGGAGCGGGTTGAGAGTTTCAAGTTCCTTGGTGTCCACATCACCAACGAACTATCATGGTCCAAACACTCCAAGAGAGTCGTTAAGATGGCACGACAACACCTTTTCCCCCTCAGGAGACTGAAAAATATTTGGCATGGGTCCCCAATCCTCAAAAGCTTCTACAGCTGCACCATCGAGAGCATCATGACCTATTGCATCACCTCCTAGTATGGCAACTGCTCGGCATCTAACCGCAAGGCGCTACAGAGGGTAGTGCGTACGGTCCAGTACATCACTGGGGCTAATCTTCCTGCCATCCAGGACCTATATACCAGGCGTTGTCAGAGGAAGGCCCAAAAAAAAATGGTCAGAGACTCCAGTCACCCAAGTCATAGACTGTTTTCTCTGCTACGGCAAGTGGTACCGGAGCCCTGTATATAGCCTCGTTATTGTATTATTTTACTTTAACTTTAGTTTATTTGGTAAATATTTTCTTAACTCTTTCTTGAACTTCACTGTTGGTTAAGGGCTTGTAAGTAAACATTTCACAGTAAGTATTCGGCTCCTGTGACAAATAGTTTGATTTGATTTGCTCAACACTTTAAAATAAGTCTATCAGAGGTAGTTATCAACACTTTAAAACATGACTCAGTCAGAACTACTGCAGAATTGTGAGTCATTGTGATGTTATTCTGATTTACAACAGGTACAGTGCCCTTCACCAGTATTGGCACCCTTAGTAAATATGAGCAAAACGGGCTGTGAAAAAAAATGTCTTTATTTTTTATCCTCTTGGTCTTTCATTCAAAATATTCATAAAATTCAAACCTTTAATTAAAGTAAAATAATTGAAAGAAAAAAATCAATTCTTATCGTAAATATGTGTGCCACAGTTCTTGGCACCCCTTAATTCAACACTTTGTGCAATCTTCCTTTGCCAAGATCACAGCTCTAAGTCTTCTATAATACGTAATGAGGTTGGAGAACACATGACAAGGGATCCGAGACCATTCCTCCATACAGAATCTCTCCAGATCCTTGAGATTCCCAGGTCCACGCTTCTGGACTCTCCTCTTCAGCTCATCCCACAGGTTTTCTTTTGGGTGTAGATCAGGGACCTTGATTCTGTGGTCAGTGATCCATTTTTGTGTTGATTTTGAGGTGTGCTTTGGATCATTGTCCTGCTGGAAGATCCATCCATCCATCGCCCAGTTTAAGCTTCCTAGCAAAGGAAGTCACGTTTTGATTTAATATCTGCTGGTATTTGATGGAGTCCATGATACCACGTATCCTAACAAGTTGTCCAGGGCCTTTGGATGAAAAACAGCCCCACAACAAAGATCCACCACCACACTTCACAGTGGAGATGAAGTACTTTTCTGTCTACACCAAACCCACCTCTGGTGTTTGTTTCCAAAAAGCTCTATTTTGGTTTCCTCTGACCATAGAAACCGGTCCCATTGAAGGTTCCAATAACGTTTGACAAACTGTAGGGGCTTGAGTTTGTTGTTTGATGACAGCAAAGGATTTTTTATGGCAACCCTCCCAAACAACTTGTCGTTATGTTGCGTCTGATTGCAGTTGGAGACTTTCTGACCCCAAGACCCAACTAACATCTGCAAACTTCCAGCTGTGATCCTTGGAGATTTTTTGGCCACTGGAACCATCCTCACTGGGGTCAATATAGACACACAGGTCCAGTTGTTTTAAACTTCTTAATTATAGTAGACATTTTTTTTTTTTTTTTCAAACATTGAGCTATTTTCTAATAGCCATTTCCTGATTTGTGCAGCTCAACAACCTTTTGTCATCATTACTGTATTCTCAGGTCTTTCCCATAGTGATGGACGACTATGGGAACTGGGCAGCAAAAAAAAGGGTCCCAATATTAGTGGAGGACACTGTATTTTGTTGGAATGAGGCGATCCTGTATAAACTCAGGTTCTCACCTTGAGCCCTGCTCCTGCAGCCTTTCACCAGCAGTATGATGGTCACCAGCAGGTAGGGAGACCACCAGTAGACTACACAGCAGCCTTGGTAGAGACATGGACAACACTGGGACTGCTGGAGATGGAATGGGAGATGGACCTGCATCTGGAGAAAGATTGAGCCCTATATTATGAGCACATTTAGGCATGGAGACATGAACAACACTGGAGGAGGTGGAGATGGTGCTGGGTAGAGACATGGACAACAGTGGAGACGGTGTGTTATATGGCCATCATACAACGGCTAAGGGCTGTTCTTAGGCACAACACAACGTGGAGTATACAGCCTGGATACAGCCCTTAGCCGTGGTATATTGGCCATATACCACAAACCCCCCGAGGTGCCTTATTGCTATTATAAACTGGTTACCAACGTCATTAGAGCAGTAAAAATACATGTTTTGTCATACCCGTGGTATACCCATGGTCTGATATAACATGGCTTCCAGCCAATCAGCATTCAGAGCTGGAACCCACCCAGTTTAAAACACAGGTTATAGCACCCCTTAACAGTGTAAAGAAGGACCAAATAATCTGAAGGGGAAGATCAACTTGGATACTACCCTCTACATCAAAACGAATCAAAATTCCATACCTAAACCTGGATTTTGGAAAAAGATAAGCTGAATGGACTATTAAAACCAAGGACTATCAAGAAAAAACTAACCAAAACCTGCAGAAGAAACCTGGAAATACCATCCAACACAAAACTGAGTGAGTCAGTATTCAGTCTGAAGCTACTTCTAAAGCCAAAAAGTTAGACAATAATCTCTTGGTAAATTTGTTATATAAATGCTTAATAAATAAGGCTACTCCCTGGAAGCCTGTTTCAGATATAAGGAAGTGGATGGTAACAAAACAAAGATGCTTGTTCTAGGTCCTAGAAACAAAGATCTTCTGTTGAATCTGACAATTAATCTTAATGCTTGTACAGTCGTCTCAAATAAAACTGTGAAGGACCTCGGCGTTACTCTGGACCCTGATCTCTCTTTTGACGAACATATCAAGACTGTTTCAAGGACAGCTTTTTTCCATCTACGTAACATTGCAAAAATCAGAAGCTTTCTGTCCAAAAATGATACAAAAAAATTAATCCATGCTTTTGTCACTTTTAGGTTGGACTACTGCAATGCTCTACTTTCCGGCTACCCGGATAAAGCACTAAATAAACTTCAGTTAGTGCTAAATACGGTTTCTAGAATCCTGACTAGAACCAAAAAATGTGATCATATTACTCAAGTGCTAGCCTCTCTACGCTGGCTTCCTGTTAAGGCAAGGGCTAATTTCAAGGTTTTACTGCTAACCTACAACACATTACATGGACTTGCTCCTACATATCTTTCTGATTTGGTCCTGCCGTACATACCTACACGTATGCTACAGTCACAAGACGCAGGCCTCCTTACTAAGCAAACAGCTGGAGGCAGGGCTTTCTCCTATAGAGATCTATTTTTATGGAATGGTCTGCCTATCCATGTGAGAGACGCAGACTCGGTCTCAACCTTTAAGTCTTTATTGAAGACTCATCTCTTCAGTAGGTCCTATGATTGAGTGTAGTCTGGCCCAGGAGTGTGAAGGTGAACAGAAAGGCACTGGAGCAACGAACCGCCCTTGCTGTCTCTGACTGGCCAGTTCCCCTCTCCACTTTATGCTGAAGTAGTTTGTGTCGGGGGGCTGGGGTCAGTCTGTTATATCTGGAGTATTTCTCCTGTCTTATCCGGTGTCCTGTGTGAATTTAAGTACTCGCTCTCCGCTCGCTCTTGCCCTTTGGAAAATATTTTTTTTTGGGGGGCTGCACACTTGTTTGTGTACATAGGTTTTATAATGTCATGTTTTTCCCCCAACACCACTTTCCATCAATTTGTATAGCAGACCCTCGTGCCAAATTGAGTCTGAAGTTTCTGGGAATCAACAAAGCAGGAGACGACTTTGCCTGTTTTTTTGTTGTCAATTAAGGTGTGCAGGATGAATATGTGGTCTGTTTTACAGTAATTTGGTAAAAAGCCAATTTGACATTTGCTCATTACAGTCGCTGAGGAAATGTACGAGTCTGTTAATGATAATGGAAAGGATTTTCCCAAGCTTGCTGTTGACGCATATCCCACGGTAGTTATTGGGGTCAAATTTGTCTCCACTTTTGAGGATTTGGGGTGATCAGTCCTTGGTTCCAAATATTAGGGAAGATGCCAGAGCTAAGGATGATGTTAGTTTAAGTATAGACAATTGGAATTTGTGGTCTGTATATTTTATCATTTCATTTAGGATACCATCAACACCACAGACCTTTTTGGGTTGGAGGGTTTGTAATTTGTCCTGTAGCTCATTCAATGTAATTGGAGAACAGTGGGTTCTGGTAGTCTTTAATAGTTGATTCTAAGATTTGTATTTGATCATGTATGTTTTTGCTGTTTGTTCTTTGTTATAAAGCTAACAAGATTGGAGAAGTGGTTTTCCATACATCTCCATTTTAGATAACTCTTCATGTTTGTTTATTGTTTTCCAATTTTCCCAGAAGTGGGTTAGAGTCTATGGAGTCTTCAATTACATTGAGCTGATTTCTGACGTGCTGTTCCTTCTTTTTCCGTAGTGTATTTCTGTTTTGTTTTAGTGATTCACCATAGTGAAGGCGTAGGCTCAGGTTTTCTGGGTCTCTATGTTTTTGGTTGGACAGGTTTCTCAATTTATTTCTTAGGTTTTTTGCATTCTTCATCAAATTTGTCATTGTTAATTTTCTTAGGTTGTCTGCTTAATTTTTTACATTTGATAGGGAAGCTGAGAGGTTAAAAATACTGCTTCCAGGTTTACACCTTCACTATTACAGTGAAACATTTTGTCCAGGAAATTGTCTGGAAGGGATTGAATTTGTTGGTTTCCACACTACTTTCCTTCCATATATGGCATTTCTTAATGTTACTCAGTTCCTTTGGCTTTGATGCCTCATGATTGAGTATTGCTCTGTTCAAGCAGACTGTGATTTTGCTGTGATCTGATAGGGGTGTCAGTGGGCTGACTGTGAACACTGAGAGACTCTGGGTTGAGGTCAGTGATAAAGTAGTCTACAGTGCTACTGCCAAGAGATGAGTTATAGGTGTACCTACCATAGGAGTCCCCTCGAAGCCTACCATTGACTATGTACATACCCAGCGTCCGACAGAGCTGCAGGAGTTGTGACCTGGTTTTGTCATAGTTGTGACTAAGGGGGCATATTTGGGAGGGAATGCTGTCACCTCCATGTATATGTTTCTCCCCCTGTGTGCTGAGGGTGTCAGGTTCTGGCATTTAGGTCGCCACAGACTAGTACATGGGCCTGAAATGTTGACCTCCCCCTCCAGGATGGAAAAGCTGTCTTCATTAAAGTATGGGGATTCCAGTGGGRGGATATAGGTAGCACACAGGAGGACATTTTTCTCTGAGAATTTCCTTTTGAATTTCTAGCCAGATGTAAAATTAGTCCTGTTTTGACTAATTTAATAGTGGGTTAGGTCTGCTGTATACCAAATTAGCATACCCCCGGAGTCTCTTCCCTGTTTCACACCTGGTAGTTTGGTGGATGGGACTACCAGCTCTCTGTAACCTAGAGGGCAACCAGTGGGTCCATCTCCTTTATACCATGTTTCTTGTAGGATGACAATGTCTGTATTTCCAATTTCTTTGATTAAGTCGAAGTTTCTTCTCTTTAGGCCAAAGGCAGATGACCTCAGACCTTGTATATTCCAGGATTAGATAGTAAAAGCTTTGTGTTCCATAGTGTCTAGTGTTGTTTTTGTGTGGTTTAGACCCGGACCATCACAGTAGGTGTGAGATGAGCATGTTGAGCATCTGATACATACCTCTTGATGGGGCTTGGGCTGGTGTAATAATGGGGGTTGGGCTTATGTCCTGCTGCCATGTTGATGTCCTTGCTGCGGGGGGCATGGGGTGGGCAGAAGGGGTATAGATCTGACATAGGGGGGCCTATATAGAGTGGCCAGGGTTTGTTAGGAATGGTCTTAGCTGGTTGGGGTGTGGCTGGTGATGCTTGGTCTGGTTGTAGGTCCTCTTGGGTTCTCTCAGGGCAGGTTCATTGGGAGGGGGTCTTGCAGGTCTGGGAGGGGTGTCCGTTGCTCTGTTTCTCCTGTGAGGTACTGAGGCTACGGTTGATGATTTTCAGGGTCCTGCTGCCTTGAATAGGTGGACCTGGTCATAAAGGCTGTTCAAGTCCAGGGTGGAGTTGTGGGCCAGGTAGACATTTGGTTTTGAGGTACAGTCTTCCGAAATAATTGCATTAACCCACTGTATGGTAGCAGGGTAGAAGTCTTTTCGTGGTAGCAGGAAAGGGTGGCCACAGCACTCAAGGGAGTGATTGAATGTTGCGTTCCCTCCTCCTAGAGGCATACATAACACCCTGCGTCAACTCCCCGTGGAGTGAAAGAGGTATAGGATTGTAGGGTAAGGATGACCGAGGTAGAGAAATATTACAGTTAACAGGGAATTTATTCCTTCACACGGTAATTTTGGGTTAAAGGGGCAAAGTTAGTAAGTTATAGAGCCCCCTCTCCTACCTTACCTGCCCACAACTTACCTACCTAGCACCACCTGGCGCACTAACCAAAATACAGGGGGTGGTCCGCCCAGGTCTTACCTAGTGTGCATAGACAGTAAATACTACGGGTTATGTATGACCGCAGGCCTCTTGCCTAAACACTCCCAATGTGTCTTCCCCTTCCCCCCTGGGAACAAAAACATAACCATAACATAGCAGCTACAAAATGCTTAACAAAAACATGTCTCTGAGCAACAACCTACACAGGACATAACCATCAGCTCCCCCTTAACAAAGGAACACTGGCTTTTAAAGCTGCCGGAAGGAGTCGGTAATTGCCGACAGCTGTATCCTTTGACGAGAGGGCGTGGTCAGCTTCAATCAGCTGCTTAGGTGAATCCAGGAAGCCATTTCCTTTGACACACGCGTACAAACAAACCCACAACACAGAAACTGGGGAACGTAACATTGAAAAAGCTTCTTCTTCCACTTTCCCCAACACACAAGTTGTGGCCACCCTTTCCTGCTGAACCCTCAGGTCATTTGTGGGCGTGCCACAGTCACAGGAAATGCTTGCATTCACCCGCTGTATGGTAGCAGGGTGAAAGTATTTTTGTGGTAGCAGGGTGGAGATGAAGGAGATCAATCACTCGCTTTCCTGCTGGGCCCTCGGGTCATTTTTGCCCTCTTGAATATATTTGAGTCAATGAGGAGCACAATCTCTGGATTTTGTTTGTCCTCAGTGGATGTGGGGGGGAGGTTGTCAGGAGGGTTTGTAGGAGGGGGATGGAGTCTGTTGGGTTGGTGGGTCCAGCGTTGTCTGTCCTGTTGAGGTTGTGGTCCGGGTCTGAGGTGGGCTGTTCTGCTGGATAATCTGGGGGAGTGTATTGCTCTCTGTCTAACATCAGCTTTCTCATCTCTCTCCCTCTCCCTCCCTTTCTCTCTGGAGGAGTGCCCTGCTAACTGTAAGTTCTCTCACCTCTTCATTCAGTGACATGGGGATGGTCTGGTTAATATAGCACCGTGCCAGAGGATGGTCTGGTTAATATANGGGGATGGTCTGGTTAATATAGCACCGTGCCAGAGGATGGTCTGGTTAATATAACACTGTGCCAGGGGATGGTCTGGTTAATATAGCACCGTGCCAGAGGATGGTCTGGTTAATATAACACTGTGCCAGGGGATGGTCTGGTTAATATAGCACCGTGCCTGTGACCAGGATGGTCTGGTTAATATAGCACTGTGCATCAGGGGATGGTCTGGGTTTAATATACACTGTGCCAGGAGGATGGTCTGGTTAATATAGCACTGTTCATGCCAGGGATGGTCTGGTTAATATAACACTGTGCCATGCCAGGGGATACTGGTTAATAAAGCACTGTTGCCATGGGGGATGGTCTGGTTAATATATAGCACTGTGCTGAGGGATGGTCTGGTTATATAGCATGTGCAGCGGGTGGTCTGGTTAATATAGCACTGTGCCAGGGGACTGGTCTGGTTAATATAACACTGTGCCAGGGGATGGTCCTGGTAATATACACTGTGCCACGGGCGGTCTGGTTAATATACGCACTGTGCCAGAGGGATGGTCTGGTTATATAGCACTGTGCATGCCAGGGGATGGTCTGAGTTAATTAACACTGTGCCAGGGATGGTCTGGTTAATTAGCACTGTGCCATGCCAGGGATGGTCTGGTTAATAATAGCACTGTGCCAGGGGATGTCTGTGTTAATATAGCACGCATGCCGAGGGAATGGTCTGGTTATATAGCACTGTGTGCCAGGGGATGGTCTGGTTAATATACGCACTGGTGGCAGGGGATGGTCTGGTTAATATAGCACTGTCCATCCAGGGATGGTCTGGTTAATTATGAGCACCATGCCAGGGGATGGTCTGGTTAAGTATAGCACTGTGTCAGCGGGGATGGTCTGGTTAATATAGCACTGTGCCATGGCGAGGGATGGTCTGGTTATATAGCACTGTTCATGCCAGGGATGGTCTGGTTAA
>NW_019943621.1:23312-27434 GCF_002910315.2 Salvelinus sp. IW2-2015
GGAGTCATAATTACTTCACATGGTTTTAAGGAGTCATAATTACTTCACATGGTTTTAAGGAGTCATAATTACTTCACATGGTTTTAAGGAGTCATTATAACTTCACATTGTTTTACAGAGTAGCGCAACATCCTTCAATTGAAACGGCGGGAAACAAACGAAAGTGGCCACATCTCTCACAAATACGGATCAAAAATTAAATCACTGCAGGACTATTCCAAATTAAAGATCAAGTGGGCCAATTCAAGTCCTTTGTATTGTTTAAAATTGCAGGTGTAACATGGAAAACGAAATATATTTGTCATGTTATTTCATTACCAGATCATATTGGGGACAATCTCGACTTTGGAATTTATGCTTTTTCCTTCTCACTCAGTATTTGGTGTTCAGACTTTATTTAATTATTCAGAAACGTACTTTGGTTTTGCAGGTTTTTATTTTATTCAGCTGCTGAAACCCCTCCCACTCGCTGGCCAACACATTTTCATCGTGGAGTTCTCATTCAATGGAGTTTTCAGTATATTTATCTTAAGCCATCCCTTTAAATACGGTGCACCTTTAATTAGAATTTTGTCAACAGACTCACTAGAATTTTTTTTTAGGGATCAATAAAATATGTATTTAGGCACATTTTAGTGTTAGGAAAGTAAGCATGAATAATTTCAGAAACTGTTTGGAGAGTGTTTACACACAATATACTGTATATTGATGAATACAAAAATACAGTGGTTTAATTCATCCTGAAAGTTGTCATATTCAAGTTCAATCCATTAAATATTGGATGGTGGAAAAATTGGAGGAGGCAAAAACCTCAGGAGGCAAAAAAATGTGGCTTGTCACCGAAAACCCTCACACATTTTTACAGATGCACAACTGAAAGCATCCTGTCGGGCTGTATCACTGCCTGGCATGGCAACTGCACCGCCCGCAAACGTAAGCCTCTCTAGAGGGTGATGCGGTTTGCCGTCAGCCTGTTAAACAGCCATCAATAGCACATTAGAGGCTGCTGCCTATAGGCATAGACTAGGAATCAATGGCCACTTTAATAAATGGAACACTATTCACTTTAATAATGTTTACACATCTGGCATTACTCATCTGATATGTACAGTCGTGGCCAAAAGTTTTGAGAATGACACACATTTTAATTTTCACAAAGTCTGTCACGTCCTGACCATAGAGAGTCCTTATTTTCTATGGGAGGGGAAGAGGAGAGAGGAGAGGAGAGAGATCTGCCTCTAAACTGTCATGCAGCACATCAATGAGTGCTGCGAGCATATGTTATTGAAAGAGGCTGCTGCCTACTCGAGTGCCATAACCTGCAGGATCTACTGTTTAGGATTCATCGTGCGTGCACTTTAATAAATGACAGGAGACAGAGCTACTTCTACTGTCCATCTTGGTTCTGTGAGTATGATTGTTGACAGATGTCGTCTGCTCTTAGGTCATTACTCTCATCTGATATGCATATCTACGCGCGTGGCCAACGCCTGAATCGAAGTTATTGGAGCAATCTGGTCACACAGGTGCATCTTTTAGAGATATTGTTCATATCAAGAGTCTTGTGCGACGCGTCTGCACCATGGTAATTAAGGGTATGTTAGAATTACTCTGTCACTATGTTATCTATGGCTGCGCTCTGCGCCATCTGTCATCTGGTCTACCTGTTTGCACGTGATGTTGTGACGATTCCCATTGCAAGTGCGTCTCTCTTCTCAGCAAGCCAGAACAAGCATGTGCTATTTTCTTGACTCATTGCCTCCAGCTGATGAAGATGGATAGGTTGAGCTCCTGTATGTAGTAACATACACATGTGCCTGTAATTCGAATAAGAGCTCAGTGCACTGACAGAATGTAGGGCGCGATTATTGTATATTGCAACGTGAGTGAGCATTATGCGAGGCATTGAGAGAGGTATCCACTCACAATAAGCCCAGAATACTTATGACATAGGATGGTAGCATTATATATCTCTACCTGATCATTAATAGGAATTCCGCGCTATATGCCCCACTTACGTCCACGCGACTGGGGGTCTTGGTGTTGTATCCTAGTCTATCTATGATCTCTCTCTTATCTACTGCCGACGTATGTCCTTGAGCGCTCTTTTGCTATTTATGCTCCTTTAGTTGCGCTGTATGTTGCTGCATTAGTGAATATGGCCACACTGGCGGAACTTTCCTGTTGTTATGTATGCGACCGAGGCCCTTGGTACAAGCAATCGTCTTCAGTTAGTATCGAGTCCTCTGTAGGGGCGATTAGACTAGCTATCTCTAAACAAGTTGAGTTCTACTCGTTTCTCTACCTTACACTCTGGCTGCTCGATATTTATATATAGCGGCATAGTGTTTGTACTTTTTAGAAGGTGATATATGATGTGAGAACGCTAGCACTAGCAACAAGCAATATCTCGTAGTCTTCTCACCCCGATGTTCGTTGATCGTACAATTTATAATGATATATTTATGATTTATTAGTTTTTGTTATAATGTTTCTATCTCGAGTACTGAGCCATTTGGAGCTCATGAAGAGACTGTGCGACATAATCCGCTGCGCCACTGCGCCACCGATATTTCGGTACAATACGCTAGAGCACAGTGCGATACGATAATAGAACTTGGTCTGCTTCATTGTACCCTGCCTGCTCAGTTTGTATGTACTTACGCAATTTGTAATGCGAGTTTAAAACTATCAAAGTAAACACTCGATTATGTAGAAGAGTAAGATGCAGAATGGAGTTTCAATTAATTGAGAGACTCTGTATATGATTCCCTCGTTGAGCCATTGGCACGTAAATGACCACTCTGGAGACATTTGTGGCCGCAAAAAGCTTTCACTCGCAAATGCTGAATACATTATTGATACTTTGTTAAAGGTATTGCATTGTGCATCGTCAGAGACCATAATTTACAAGGAGTGCGAAATACAATTCAGGAGAGATTGTTCACGCATATGTGACTCAATAATGGACAGTAATATATTTTATTCGCTAATATTCTATATTTTTTTCGCAAAGGAGAGCACCGATGCGTCCGTCTTGGTTAATGGACTTCCCCGTGAGACAAATCTACATCCACGTGCTTTTGGGAGGCAACAAGTCATACTGTATGGACAAGACCAGCATCAGATGGTCTACACAAAGAGAGACAGAGGGGCACTGTTTCTCTCTCTCTGATGCTTTTTCCTGTGAGATACGTTCAGCCTCTTGAGAACTGAGGGTAAATTATTAAACACGAGAGAGCGAAAGATGTATAATATAATGTCAAAATAAATAAATATTGGTACATTCTTTGGGGAAGCCTGGATTCCCTTGGCAACCATGAATACACACCACTGCATACATGTAGGTCATAAGCAATACACCTGTGTGTGTGTAAGTGTTGGTGTGTCTTGTTGTGTGTTCTGTGTGGTGTGTAAGTGTGGTGTGTCGTGTAAGTGTGTGTGTATGTGCCTGTGTAAGTGTGTGTGTATGTGCCTGTGTCTGTGTGTCTGTGTCTGTGTCTGTGCCAGTGCGTATGTGTCCGGTGTCTGTGTGTCTGTGTGTCTGTGTCTGTGTCTGTGTGTCTGTGTGTCTGTGTCTGTGTGTCTGTGTGTCGATGTCTGTGTGTGTCGGTGTCTGTGTGTCTGTGTCTGTGTGTCTGTGTCAGCGTGTCTGTGTCTGTGTGTCTGTGTGTGTGTCTTGTTCACCCTTAAAGTTTACCTTGTACCTTCTTGACATTTTATGTAGTATTTGCACTGTCTCTATGCACTGACAGGACTCTACACACTGACAGGACTCTACACACCGAAAGGCATTTCACTGTACTTGTGCATGTGACATTAAAACTTGAAACTTGAAAAATGGACCTATACTGCCACCATGTGGTCACTAACTGAACTGACGCATGAGAAATATATATTTTTTACATTTTTCTTAGTAATCTGGACAACCTCCATTTGTTTTTTAATAAGATTCATAAACATCAAAGCAGTGTGTAAAACCAAAAAGATGATGACTTCAAACCAAGGAATCCCGTTCAATCGTCAGAGGGAGTAAAGTGTACGTTACCACTGCACAGTTCTCTCAGTTGGCTTGTCCCTTGCCATGTCCCCCCCCCCCCTCCCTGGAACACTAGAAAACCT
>NW_019943621.1:30868-39454 GCF_002910315.2 Salvelinus sp. IW2-2015
CTCTCTCTCTCTCTCCGTTTGTGTCTCGATCCTCAGCTCTCTCGCGCTGTATTTTCTGACTCCATTTCCTCCAGCTGAATAAATGGATGACCTGTATGTAGAACATAACATTCCTGACTGAATAGATTGGATGCATGGCGATATTTGTCTGACGCTGATATAGGCAAACATAAATCAAATCATGAATAGCTGTAGCATTAATCTCACCATTTGAATCTCTCAGTGACTGGGGGGTTGTTCTAGTTTATATTTTCTATGCGGAGTTCTAGTTTTGTTTTTCTATGTTGGTGATTGTGTATGATTCCCAATTAGAGGCAGCTGGTAATCGTTGTCTCTAATTGGGGATCATATTTAAGTAGCATTTTTTCCACCTGTGTTTTATGGGATATTGTATTTTGAGGAAGTGTATGTAGCACCTCTGTAGTCACGGTTCGTTGTTCGTTTATTGTTTATTGTTTTTTGTTAAGTTTCACGATTAATAAATTATGTGGAACTCAACATTCGCTGCGCCCTGGTCCGTTTCTACAAACGAACGTGACAAAGTCTGCTGCCTCAGTTTGTATGATGGCAATTTGCATATACTCCTTTGGAGTCCTGGTAGTACACTCCTCGACAGCTGCTATGTCCTGTCCCGGTTCACCCCGTCATCCTCTGGGTGTTTAGACAGTCTAGTCTGTTACATTCAGACACGGTCAGTGAGCTGCTCCAACTCTCTCTGTCTGTTATATGATTACTTGGCGTTCAGACAAAATAGTCACACCAGGCAAATCAAATCAAATCGTATTGGTCACATACACATATTTAGCAGATGTTAATGCGGGTGTAGCGAAATGCTTGTGTTCTCCAACAATGCGGTAATATCTAACAATTCACAACAATACACAAATCTAAAAGTAAAATAATGGAATTAAGAAATATATAAATATTAGGACGAGGAATGTTGAAGTGGCATTGACTAAGTACAGTAGAATAGAATACAGTATATACATATGAGATGAGTAAAGCAGTATGTAAACATTATTAAAGTGACTAGTGTTCCATTATTAAAGTGGCCAGTGATGTCTATGTATATAGAGCAGCAGCCTCTAAAGTGCAGGGTTGAGTAACTGGGTTGGTGGCTGGCTAGTAACGGCTGTTTAAAAACTTCTTGTCAATAGGGGGGCGCTGTTTTCACTTTGGAAAAAATCGTGCCCAAATTAAACGGCCTCGTACTCTATTCTAGATCATAGAATATGCATATTATTATTACTATTGGATAGAAAACACTCTGAAGTTTCTAAAACTGTTTGAATTATATATGTGAGTAAAACAGAAGTCAGTTGGCAGCAAACTTCCATACAGGAAGTGAAAAATCTGAAAACGAGGCTCTGTTTCAGGGCCTGCCTATTCAACTGGCTTTTATTTATCGATATGTATGCACTTCATACGCCTTCCACTAGATGTCAACAGGCAGTGGAAGGTTGAATGGGGTGTCTAGCTTGATCTGAATTCGAATAAGAGCTTTTGGAGTGACAGGTCCGGTATTTTCTTTGTCTTCGACGGCGCGCGGGGGAGCTCGACATTGTCTTCTGAAAAGCGTTCGGTATACACGCCGAATATCTCCGGCTCTGATTTTATTTGATACATATGAGAAAAACATCATAAAGTAGGTTTTTTCAACCGAGTTTCATCAGTTTATTCAACGTTTTTTGGGACTTTTGGAGTTTTCCGTTCTTTGCGCCAAGAGAGGATGGGAATGTTAGCAACCTTGGCTAGCATTGTGGCGCGAATTCGACAGAAGAAATGGACATTCTAAAACCAAACAACGATTTATTCTGGAAATTAGGAACTCCTTGTACAACATTCTGATGGAAGCTCAGCAAAAGTAAGAAAACATTTATGATGTTATTTCGTATTTCTGTGTAATATATGATGCCTATTCTCCGCCGTGTTGGTGAGCGCTGTTCACAATAACCCAAGCTGTATGTTGTGGTAAAGTTATTAAAAAAATCAAACACAGCGGTTGCATTAACAGTCTGATGGCCTTGAGATAGAAGCTGATTTTCAGTCTCTCGGTCCCTGCTTTGATACACGTGTACTGACCTCGCCTTCTGGATGATAGCGGGGTGAACAGGCAGTGGCTCAGGTGGTTGACGTCCTTGACATCGGGTGCTGTACATTTTACATTTACATTTAAGTCATTTAGCAGACGCTCTTATCCAGAGCGACTTACAAATTGTGCATTCACCTTATGATATCCAGTGGAACAACCACTTACAATAGTGCATCTAACTCTTTTAAGGGGGGGGGGGGTTAGAAGGATACTTTATCCTATCCTAGGTATTCCTTAAAGAGGTGGGGTTTAAGGTGTCTCCGGAAGGTGGTGATTGACTCCGCTGACCTGGCGTCGTGAGGGAGTTTGTTCCACCATTGGGTGCCAGAGCAGCGAACAGTTTTGACTGGGCTGAGCGGAACTGTACTTCCTCAGAGGTAGGGAGCGAGCAGGCCAGAGGTGGATGAACGCAGTGCCCTTGTTTGGGTGTAGGGCCTGATCAGAGCCTGAAGATACGGAGGTGCCGTTCCCCTCACAGCTCCGTAGGCAAGCACCATGGTCTTGTAGCGGATGCGAGCTTCAACTGGAAGCCAGTGGAGAGAGCGGAGGAGCGGGGTGACGTGAGAGAACTTGGAAGGTTGAACACCAGACGGGCTGCGGCGTTCTGGATGAGTTTAGGGGTTTAATGGCACAGGCAGGGAGCCAGCCAACAGCGAGTTGCAGTAATCCAGACGGGAGATGACAAGTGCTGGATTAGGACCTGCGCCGCTTCCTGTGTGAGGCAGGTCGTACTCTGCGAATGTTGTAGAGCATGAACCTACAGGAACGGGTCACCGCCTTGATGTTAGTTGAGAACGACAGGGTGTTGTCCAGGATCACGCCAAGGTTCTTAGCATCTGGGAGGAGGACACAATGGAGTTGTCAACCGTGATGGCGAGATCATGGAACGGGCAGTCCTTCCCGGAGGAAGAGCAGCTCCGTCTTGCCGAGGTTCAGCTTGAGGTGGTGATCCGTCATCCACACTGATATGTCTGCCAGACATGCAGAGATGCGATTGCCACCTGGTTATCAGAGGGGGGAAAGGAGAAGATTAATTGTGTGTCGTCTGCATAGCAATGATAGGAGAGACCATGTGAGGATATGACAGAGCAAGTGACTTGGTTGTATAGCGAGAAGGTAGGTGTCCTGGAGGGCGGTTGAGGACGGTGCAGTTGACGTACCAGGCAGTGATACAGCCCGACAGTTTCTGAGGGTTGAAGTTTCTGAGGGTCTTAGGAGCCAAGCTGAATTTTGTCAGCCTCCTGAGGTTGAAGAGGCGCAATTGCGCCTTCTTCACCACACCTGTCTGTGTGGGTGGACCATTTCAGATTGTCAGTGATGTGACTGGAGAAGCTTTTCACCTTCTCTACTGTGGTCCCGTCAATGTGGACAGGGGCATGCTCTCTCTGCTGTTACCTGAAGTCCACGATCATCTCCTTTTGTTTTGTTGACGTTGAGGGAGAGGTTATTTTCCTGGCCACTCTGCCAGAGCCCTCACCTCCTTCCTGTAGGCTGTCTCATCGTTGTTGGTAATCAGGCCTACTATGTTGTGTCGTCTGCAAACTTGATGATTGAGTTGGAGGTGTCTGTGGCCACGCAGTCATGGTGAACAGAGAGTACAGGATGGGGCTGCGCACGCACCCTTCTGGGCCCCTGTGTTGAAGATCAGCGATGTGGAGGTGTCGTTTCCTACCTTCACCACCTGGGGGCAGCCATTCTGGAAGTCCAGGACCAAGTTGTAAATAAATAACATACATTATCGAACAAAACAAACATTTATTGTGGACCTGGGATTCCTGGAGTGCTTTCTGATGTAGATCATCAAAGATAAGGGAATATTTATCATGTAATTTCTTGTTTATGTTGACGTCAACATGGCGGCTAATTGTGACTAATTCTTCTGAGCGCCGTCTCAGATTATCTCATACATTATTATCTGTATTACCCTTCATGTGAAATCCATACCTTATTATCTGTATTCCCAGTCATGTGAAATCCATACATTATTATCTGTATTCCCTGTTATGTGAAATCCATACATTATTATCTGTATTCCCCGCCATGTGAAATCCATACATTATTATCTGTATTCCCCTTCATGTGAAAATCCATACATTATTATCTGTATTCCCCGTCATGTGAAATCCATACATTATTATCTGTATTCCCCGTCATGTGAAATCCATACATTATTATCTGTATTCCCCGTCATGTGAAATCCATACATTATTATCTGCATTCCCCGTCATGTGAAATCCATACATTATTATCTGTATTCCCCTTCATGTGAAATCCATACCTTATTATTGTATTCCCGCATATGAAATCCATACATTATTATCTGTATTCCCTGTTATGTGAAATCCATAATTATTATCTGTATTCCCCGTATGTGAAATCCATACATTATTATCTGTATTCCCTGTCATGTGAAATCCATACATTATTATCTGTATTCCCCAATATGTGAAATCCTTACATTATTATATGTATTCCCCGTCATGTGAAATCCATACATTATTATCTGTTCCCCGTCATGTGAAATCCATACATTTATTATCTGTATTCCCTGTCATTTGAAATCCATACATTATTATCTGTATTTCCCCATTATGTGAAATCATACATTATTACTGTATTCCCCGTCATGTGAAATCCATACATTATTATCTGTATTCCCCGTCATGTGAATCCATACATTATTATCTGTATTCCCGTCATGTGAAATCCATACATTATTATCTTGTATTCCCTGTCATGTGAAAATCCATACATTATTATCTGTATTCCCTGTCATGTGAAATCCATACATTATTATCTGTATTCCCCGTCATGTGAAATCCATACATTATTATCTGTATTCCCCCCGTCGTGAAATCCATACATTATTATCTTGTATTCCCCGTCATGTGAAATCCATTACATTTATTACTGTATTCCCCGTCATGTGAAATCCATACATTATTATCTGTATTCCCCTCATGTGAAATCCATACATTATTATCTGTATTCCCGCATGTGAAATCCATACATTATTATCTGTATTCCCCGTCATGTGAAATCCATACATTATTATCTGTATTCCCGCATGTGAAATCCATACATTATTATCTGTATTCCCCCATGTGAAATCCATACATTATTATCTGTATTCCCCGTCATGTGAAATCCATACATTAATTATCTGTATTCCCCGTCATGTTTGAAATCCATACATTATTATCTTGTATTCCCCGTCATGTGAAATCCATACAGTATTATCTGTATTCCACGTCAATGTGAAATCCATACATTATTATCTGTATTCCCCGTCATGTGAAAATCCATACATTATTATCTGTATTCCCGCATGTGAAATCCATACATTATTATCTGTATTCCCGCCATGTGAAATCCATTACATTATTATCTGTATTCCCTGTATGTGAAATCCATACATTAATTACTGTATTCCCTGTATGTGAAATCCATACATTATTATCTGTATTCCCCGTCATGTGAAATCCATACATTATTATCTGTATTCCCCGTCATGTGAAATCCATACATTATTATCTGTATTCCCCGTCATGTGAAATCCATACATTATTATCTGTATTCCCCGTCATGTAAATCAATACATATTATCTG
Source organism: Salvelinus sp. IW2-2015 (assembly GCF_002910315.2). NCBI lineage: Eukaryota > Metazoa > Chordata > Actinopteri > Salmoniformes > Salmonidae > Salvelinus > Salvelinus sp. IW2-2015. The sequence goes on from NW_019943621.1 coordinate 36,570, forward strand.
TATTCCCCGCATGTGAAATCCATACATTATTATCTGTATTCCCGCCATGTGAAATCCATACATTATTATCTGTATTCCCCGTCATGTGAAATCCATACATATTTACTGTATTCCCGTCATGTGAAATCCATACATTATTATCTGTATTCCCCGTCATGTGAAATCCATACATTATTATCTGTATTCCCCGCCATGTGAAATCCATACATTATTATCTGTGTTCCCCGTCATGTGAAATCCATACATTATTATCTGTATTCCCCGCATGTGAAATCCATACATTATTATCTGTATTCCCCGGCATGTGAAATCCATAACATTATTATCTGTATTCCCCGTCATGTGAAATCCATACATAGGGCCTAACTGTACGTATTGCAAATTGACTGATTTCCTTTTATGAACTGTAACTCTGTAAAATCTTAGAAATTGTTGCATGTTTCGTTTATATTTTTGTTCAGTATATATATTTTATACCTACAGGGTCCTAAATTAAATATCAAATAGCTAAATGATCCAAGGTACGAACAATCTTAAAACAATTTGTTTTAGAGCGTAAAGGTCCCTCGGTGATCAGTGATCCCATTTCCTAAGTAAAACAATAGCCTTTGAATGACCAAAATGCTCAGATTTGAAGAAATGTAACATTTTCTCTAATTTCTATCAGGAAAACTATCAGGAAGCCTGAAAGAACTGGCTGATTTGGCCAGGGAGCTTATATTCATGATGTCGCCTTGACTGACAGCTATTTGAACACCCTTGTGGTCGTTGCCAGGTAACAGGGTAAACAATAGGCCATATCATTCCGAGCCAAAAAATATTAAATCCTCAACCCATTTTTTCCCTGCAAAATGCTCTCGTGGTCAACAGAGCTCGTCATGGACGGTTGATATCAGACCAAAAACAGCCAGCAATACACGACCCCTTGAATTTCTCATTGATGTTCAACTTAATACAGAATACAGTTCACTGATATTTTACCTTGACAATAATTAGTAAAGCCTGAGTCACCTTAGAAGCTTAACATATGGGAATGTACATGGAAAACAGCAATAAATAAGTGTTACTGGACAATGTATTGGTGCTCCTCTGCATTGCACGATAAATACAAATATGCTTCAGAAATGTATAATCAGACATTTTATTTGAATCATTTACAATAAGCCAGCATAAACCAAAAAATTGATCAACATGAACGCTCATTGAGAAATAAAAGTGAGAAAATAATGGTGAGAAGCCATTAAGCCTACACACACATGCCACCAGGCCCACCCTACAGTGTTTGCAAAGACCGCTCATTGATTCGTCATGTAAGCATCATCTACCGTCCGAATAACTTGAATAAAAACTATATAAAGTAACAAAATGTAGTATTCCATATCATATAAAAGCAAATTACCTTAGGCCTTCAGGAAATCAAAACAACTACACAGACTTGATGGGAGGGGAGAGGAGGGGACCATTTACAAGCAGGCTTCAGTCAGCCCACTAGGCTTTCAAGTCACCCACTTGGCTTCCAGTCACCCCACTAAGGCTTTCAGTCACCCACTTGGCTTCATGCTTACCCACTTGGGCTTTCAGTCACACCACTTGGCTTCAGTCACCCACTAGGGCTTCAGTCACCCACTTGGCTTCAAGTTACCCACTATGGCTTCAGTCACCGCACTTGGCTTCAGCCACCCCAACTTGGTTCATTCAACCACTTGGCTTCAGTTACCCACTTGGCTTCAGTCACCCACTTGGATTCATTCAACCACTTGGCTTCAGTCACCCACTTGGCATTCAAGTCACCCACTTGGCTTGCATTCAACCACTGGCTTCAGTTACCCACTAGCTCTCAGGTCACCCACCTGGCTTCAGTCCACCCACTTTGGCTCTTCAAGTTACCCACTTGGCTTCAGTCACCCACTTGGCTTCCAGTCACCTACTAGGCTTCATTCACCTACTAGTCTCAGTCACCTTACTAGGCTTCAGTCACCCACTTGGCTTCAAGTCCACCCACCTTGGCTTCAGCACAAAAACTTGGCTTCAGTTCCACTCCACATGCTTCAGTCACCCACTAAGGCTTCCAAGTACACTACTTGGCTTCATTCAAGCACTTGGCTTCAGCAGTCACGCCAAATAAGCTTCAGTCACCTACTAGGCTTCATTCAAGCACTTGGCTTCAGTTTTTTTATTCAGGTTTGTTGGGGTGTCCCACTTGGCTTTAGTCACCCACTAGGCTTCGTCACCCACTCTGGCTTCAGTCACCCACTAGGCTTTTAGTCAACCCACTAGGCTTCAGTCACCTACTAAGCTTCAGTCACCCACTTGGCTTCAGTCACCCACTTGGCTTTCAGTTTTACCCACTTGGGCTTCAGCTCACCCACTTACGGCTGTCAGTCACCCACTGGCTTCAGGTTCACCCCCTTGGCTTCAGTTACCCACCTGACTTGCAGTCAGCTCCGACTGGCTTCAGTCACCCACTTGGCTTCATTCAACCACTTGGGCTTCAGTTACCCACTTGGCTTCATTCACCCACCTTGGCCTTCATTCACCACTTGCGCTTCGTAGGTTAGCACCGCACTTGGCTTCAATCCCCTGCTTCAAGCACTTTGCTTCAGTCACCGCGCTTAGGCTTCAGTCACCTACTTGGCTTCAAGTCACCCACTAAGGCTTCATCACCCACCTGGCTTCAGTCAGCCCACTAGTCTTCAGTCACCCACCTGCTATCTCACATGTCAGCCCCATGTCAGTCACGTTGCTTCATACCCCACGCTCGTGCACTTGTGCTCAGGATCACCACTGCTGCACTTCCGAGTACCTACTGGCTCAGTCACCCCTTGGCTTCAGTCACCCACTTGGCTTCAGTCACCTACTAGGCTTTTCACAAGTCACCTAGCCAT
>NW_019943621.1:39972-48017 GCF_002910315.2 Salvelinus sp. IW2-2015
TTTCCCCGCATGTGAAATCCATACATTATTATCTGTATTCCCCGCCAGTGTGAAATCCATACATTATTATCTGTATTCCCCGTCATGTGAAATCCATACTCTTATTATCTGTATCCCCGTCATGTGAAATCCATACATTATTATCTGTATTCCCCGTCATGTGAAATCCATACATTATTATCTGTATTCCCCGCCATGTGAAATCCATACATTATTATCTGTATTCCCCGTCATGTGAAATCCATACATTATTATCTGTATTCCCCGCATTGTGAAATCCATACATTATTATTCTGTTTCCCGTCATGTGAAATCCATACATTATTATCTGTATTCGCCCGCATGTGAAATCCATACATTATTATCTGTATTCCCCGCATGTGAAATCCATACATTATTATCTGTATTCCCCGTCATGTGAAATCCATACATTAGGGCCTAACTGTACGTATTGCAATTGACTGATTTCCTTTTATGAACTGTAACTCTGTAAAATCTTAGAAATTGTTGCATGTTGCGTTTATATTTTTGTTCAGTATATATTATTTATACCTACAGGGGTCCTAAAATTCAAAATCAAATAGCTAAATGATCCAAGGTACGAACATCTTAAAACAATTTGTTCTTAGAGCGTAAAAGGTCCCTCGGTGATCAGTGATCCCATTTCCTAAGTAAAACAATAGCCTTTGAATGACCAAAATGCTCAGATTTGAAGAAATGTAACATTTTCTCTAATTTCTATCAGGAAACTATCAGGAAGCCTGAAAGAACTGGCTGATTGGCCAGGGAGCTTATATTCATGATGTCGCCTTGACTGACAGCTATTTGAAACACCCTTGTGGTCGTTGCCAGGTAACAGGGTAAACAATAGGCCATATCATTCCGAGCCAAAAATATTAATCCTCAACCCATTTTTCCCTGCAAAATGCTCTCGTGGTCAACAGAGCTCGTCATGGACGGTTGGATATCAGACAAAACAGCAGCAATACACGACTGAATTTCTATTGATGTGTAACTAATTACAGAATACAGTTCACTGATACTTTTCTTGACAATAATTAGTAAAGCCTGAGTCACCTTAGAAGCTTAGACATATGGGAATGTACATGAAAACAGCATACAATAAGTGTACTGGACAATGTATTGGTGCCTCTGCATTGGCACGATAAATGACAATATGTTCAGAAATGTATAATCAGACATTTTATTTGATCATTTACAATAAGCCAGCATAACCCAAAAAATTGATCAACATGAACGCTCATGAGAAATAAAGGTGAGAAATAATGGTGAGAGCCATAAGCCTAACACACATGCACCAGGCCCACCCTACAGTGTGCAAGACCTCATTGATTCGTACAACTTGTAACACTCATCTACCGTCCGAATACTTGAATAAAAACTATATAAAGTAACAAAATGTGATATCATATCATATAAAAGCAAATTACTTAGGCTTCAGGAAATACAAAACAACTACAGAGATTGATGGGGAGGGGAGAGGAGGGGGACCCATGTACAAGCAGGCTTCAGTCACCCACTAGGCTTCAGTCACCCACTTGGCTTCAGTCACCCACTAGGCTTCAGTCACCCACTTGGCTTCAGTTACCCACTTGGCTTCAGTCACCCACTTGGCTTCAGTCACCACTTGGCTCATTCAACACTTTGGCTTCAAGTACCCACTTGGGCTTTAGTCACCCTACTTGGCTTCATTCAACCACTTGGCTTCAGTCACCACTTGGCTTCAGTCACCACTTGTCTATCAACCATTGGCTTCAGTTACCACTAGTCTTCAGGTCACCCACCTGGTTTCAGTCACCCACTTGGCTTCAGTTACCCACTTGGCTTCAAGTACCCACTTGGCTTCATCACCTACTAGGCTTCAGTCACCTACTAGTCTTCAGTCCCTACTAGGCTTCAGTCACACTTGGCTTCAGTCACCACTTGGCTTAGTCACAAACTTGGCTCAGTCACCCATGGCTTCAGTCCCCCACTAGGCTTCAGTCACCTACTTGGCTTCATTCAAGACTTGGCTTCAGTTCACCCACTAGGCTTCAGTCACCTAACATAGGCTTCATTCAAGCACTTGGCTTCAGTCACCCACTTGGGTTTAGTCACCCCTAGCTTCAGTCACCCACTTGGCTTCAGTCAGCCCACTAGGCTTTAGTCACCCACTAGGCTTCAGTACTACAGGCTCAGTCACCCACTTGGCTTCAGTCACCACTGGCTTAGTTCCACTTGGCTTCAGTCACCCACTTGGCTTAGTCACCCACTAGCTTCAGTCACCCTTGGCTTCAGTTACCCTTGGCTTCAGTCACCACTTGGCTTTCAGTCAGCCACTTGGCTTCATTTCAACCAACTTGGGCTTCAGTTACCACTTGGCTTCAGTCACCCTTGGCTTCATTAACCACTTGGCTTCAGTTACCGACTTGGCTTCAGTCACCCACCTGTGCTTCTCATTACAGCACTTGGCTTCAGTCACCCGCTAGGCTTCAGTCACCTACTTTGGCTTCAGTCACCCACTAGCGTTCAGTCACCACCTGGCTATCACGTCCTCGAGCTCCAGTCGTCAGTACACCCCTGGCTTCATCCCATAGTTCGCAGGTCACTCACGCGTGGCTTCACAGTCAACCCCCACTGTTGCTTTGCAGTTACCCACTTGGTTCAGTCAGCCCACTTGTGCTTCAGGATCACCTACTAGGCTTCGTCACTACTAGTCTTCAGTCACCTACTAGGCTTCAGTCACCCCACTTGGCTTCCAGTTCACCCCTTGGCTTCAGTCAAGAAACTTGGGCTTCCAGTCACCACATGGCTTCAGTCACCACTAGGCTTCAGTCACCTACTTGGCATTAGCACCCACTAGTTACAGTCACCCACTTTGGATTCAGTCACCCACTAGGCTTTAGTCACCCACTAGGCTTCAGTCACCCACTAGGCTTCAGTCACCCACTAGGCTTTAGTCACCCACTAGGCTTCAGTCACCCACTAGGCTTTAGTCACCCACTAGGCTTCAGTCACCCACTAGACCAGATGTTGAATCAATACACTCTTCAGATGTTTTCATTCTTCAGGTAAAACGTTAGTATATGGCATCGAGTCACAACACAGTGGGCTTTTTCTGGCATTCTGGTAAGTAACATGTCAGCTACAAGTCACAACACATATTGAAAGGCGTTAGTTACCAGTATCATTCTGCCACGTTCTGCTTCAGCTATCCAACAGTCTATAAACAAAGACATATGATGTGAACATGTGATGGCGGTCTAAGGGCGTTTACATATYTAAATGAGTTATGATTATAAGACTCTACCATTGGTTTATATCATTTTTTTCCCCCCTGCGTCATGTGACGTTAAATGCACAAGTAATGTCTGCCTCCTTAATCCAAGGGTACGACATGGTGCGAAGGAACCAGTAATTTTACGTTCAACATTGTCACACCAGTCAGAGTTATTTTAGCGTACTGTACTTGAGTCAACTTACTATGAACTGTTTTCATCCAAATATTTTCACATTTGAATGAAAAACATAATTTCTACAGTTCGGGACATTGTTTAAGCAAAATGTTCTATAATAACCGTAGCAACATTTTCAAAAACATGTTGAGAATGTTCTAAGAATGTTATTTAATTACCTTCAAATAACATAACGTTTCCATTCTCAGATCATTACTGAAACCTCCCAGGGAAACCTTCAGGGATCCAGAGTAAAACCTCTCAATAGAATCTAGAATCTACTTCATGAAWCTTAAAATATATTCTAGAATGTACTTATTGCAATTCTATGTTTACAACCTACAGGGCAGCTTGGTTTCTTCCTGTTTTCTGAACTTGACCTTTACTGTTATTGTATCTGATTTAATCACAGTTATTCTAGTGGGGGGCAGAGGGGGTGGGTAGCCCTGTCAGACAGCTGATTGACTCATCAGAAGACATGGGCCAATCAGCTCAGTTACGGACAATGTCCCAATGCTGAGACACAAGGGGAAAAGAGGCTTCACTGCTCATCGATGGAGACCGATTAACACGTGTTACAGCTCACACAAAGCCACAAAGCCCTGTGCGGTCCTTAGACAGGACAATGATACAACACAATATAAATGTATTACAGTATCACTCCGCTTGAGATTACTGATCACACAATCACAATGACACAAATATATCATGCAGATAGTCTCTTTCGGAGTGAGGAAAGGAGAGGAGAGGAGAAGACAGGGAAGGAGAGGAAAGGAGAAGAGAGGGAGGAGAGGAAAGGGGAGGAGAGAAAAGGGGAGGAGAGGGGAGGTGAGGAGAGGAAAGGAGAAGAGAGGGAGGAGAGGAGAGGAGAAGAGAGGGGAGGACATGAAAGGAGTAGAGATGAAAGTGGAGGAGGGGAGAAGAGAGGAGAGGAATTGAGAGGAGGGGAGATGAAAGGGGAGGAGGGGAGAAGAGAGGAGAGGAATTGAGAGGAGGGGAGAGGAGAGGAATGGAGAGGAGAGGCAGGTCATTACTGTCTGTGGTGGAGGAGAGAGAGGAGGGATGGAGAGATGTAAAAGGTTACTAAACCCAGTGTCTTAAATGGCTTGCTTTAATGAGTCTGAGTGGAAAGAGCGAAGGGAGAGAAGGGGGAGGAGAAGAAGGAGTGGGTTGAGGAGATGGGAGAAAGGGGACGAGGGGTCTCTCTTTGGACAGCAAAATGTCAGGTAGGAGCTCCCACTGCTGGTGAGTGGAAATGTCAGACTCTCGCTGTCTCAAGGGAGAGAGGGYTGAGGAGGAGGGGAGGAAGGAGAGAYGGACAAATAGTTAGAGGGGGACGAGAGGGAGCAGAAGGGAGATGACTTTGTGAGGTGTGTGGAACTACAGCATAGGTGAGAAAGGGAGGCGAAGGAGGATGGGAGGGAGGGAAGAGATTGATAGGATGTGTGTTAGCAGGAAGGAGGGAAGACATTGATAGGATGTGTGTTAGCAGGAAGGAGGAACAGATTGATAGGATGTGTGTTAGCAGGAAGGAGGGAAAACAGATTGATGGATGTTGTGTTGGCAGGAAGGAGGAAGGACATTGATAGGATGTGTGTTTAGGCAGCGAAGGAGGAACGATGTGATAGGATGTGTGGTTAGCAGGAAGGGAGAACCCCCCACGATTGGATAGCGATGTGTGTTAGCGAGACGAAGGAGGAAACAGATTTGATAGGAGGTTGAGTAGTGTATGCGGTTTATTTCTGTGCTGAGTAATCAGTCGGCGTCTCGGAGCATTGTTACAAGCCATCCTTACTCATCATGTGAAGTGGCTTATTACAGGGTCGACCTCCTTACTGAAGTAGCGTATATCACACGACCAGCACCCCAAACGCCACACCACCACCCGCAGGTGCGAACAAAGCACACACACCACACTACACACACACACACACCACATCACCAACACACACACACACAACACACACACACACACATCCCACATCACAACCACACACACCACACACCACCACACACACACACACACACTACACAACACACACACAGCAGCACACACACACACACACACACAGTTGAAGTCGGAATGTACATTACACCTTAGCCAAATACATTTAAACTCAGTTTTTCACAATTCCTGACATTTAATCGTAGTAAAAAGGCCCTGTCTTAGGTCAGTTAGGATCACCACTTTCTTTTAAGAATGTGAAATGTCAGAAGAATAGTAGAGAGAATGATTAATTTCAGATTTTATTTCTTTCATCACCTTTCCAGTGGGTAAGAAGTTTACATACTCTCAATTAGTATTTGGTAGCATTACCTTTACATTGTTGAACTTGGGTCAAACGTTTTGGGTAGCCTTCCACAAGCTTCCCACCAATAAGTTGGGTGAATCTTGGCCCGTTTCTCCTGACAGAGCTGGTGTAACTGAGTCAGGTTTGTAGGCCTCCTTGCTCGCACAAGCTTTTTCAGATCTGCCCACAATTTTTCTATGGGATTGAGTTCAGGGCTTTGTGATGGCCACTCCAATACCTTGACTTTGTTGTCCTTAACTTTTTAGGGATAGGGGGCAGTATTCGGAAGTTTGGATGACTGAGGTGCCCAAAGTAAACTGCCTGATTCTCAGGCCCAGAAGCTAGGATATGCATATGCATGGTATTATTGGATAGAAAACACTCAAACGTTTCTAAAACTGTTAAAATAATGTCTGTGAGTATAACAGAACTGATTTGGCAGACAAATCCCCGAGGACAATCCATACAGGAAATTTTGGGGGAGAGGTCATTGTACCTTCCTATTTTTTTCTATGGGAAAGCCTAATTATTAGGACCCAGATTTCAGTTCCTATGGCTTCCACTAGATGTCAACAGTCTTTAGAACAGTCTTTGTTTTGTTTTTTTAAATGAAGAAGTATTCGTATTCTTTCTAAGTGTCACTCAGGTGGACTCTAGTCTTTTGGTGCGCGTGAATGAGAGTGCGCTTCTCATTGTTTTTCTCCGGTATTGGAAACAGTTTATTCTGTCTTAAATTGTATCGATTATTTACATATTAGGGTATCTGAGGTTGGATTAGAAACGTTGTTTGAAATGTTTGGACCAAGTTTACAGGTTACTTTTTACATTTCTTTGTAGGAATGTTGGGCGAGTTGGAACAGGTGTATTTCTGAATCAAACGCGCCAAATAAACAGACATTTTTGGGATATAAAGAAGGACTCTATCGAACAAAACGACCATTCATTGTGTAACTGAGACATTTGGGATTGCAAAAAGATGAAGATCTTCAAAGGTAAGCGATTTATTTTATCGCTATTTCTGACTTTCGTGATGCATCTGCTTGGATGTAAAATGTTTGTTACGCGCTCCGGATTGATTAGGAACGTTGTTTGACATGTTTGGACCAAGTTTATTGGTAACATATGGGATTCATTTTGTATGCATTTTGAACGAGGGGAAACAGGTGGATTATTGAATGAAGCGCACCAAATAAACTGACTTTTTTMGGGATATAAAGAAGGACTTTATCGAACAAAAGGACCAATTGTTATGTAACAGGGACCCTTGTGATTGCAACCACATGAAGATCTTCAAAGGTAAGGGATATATTTTATCGCTATTTTTGACTTTCGTGATGCATCTGCTTGGTTGGAAAATGTTTTTAATGTTTTTGTATGCAGGGCGCCGTCTTCAGATAATCGCATGGTGTGCTTTCGCCGTAAAGCCTTTTTGAAATCTGACACAGCGGCTGGATTAACAAGATGTTAAGCTTTTAAATAATGTAAGACACTTGTATCTTCATGAATGTTTAATATTACGAATGTAGTATTTTTGAATTTCACGCTCTGCAAATTCACCGGATGTTGTCGAGGTGGGTCGCTAGCGGGACGTCTAGCACAAATTAAGCCATTTTGCCACAACTTTGGAAGTATGCTTGGGGTCATTGTCCATTTGGAAGACCCATTTGCGACCAAGCTTTAACTTCCTGACTGATGTCTTCAGATGTTGCTTCAATAAATCCACATATTTTTCCTCCCTCATGATGCCATGTATTTTGTGAAGTGCACCAGTCCCTCCTGCAGCAAAGCACCCACACAATATGATGCTTCCACCCCCGTGGTTTACGGTTGGGATGGCGTTCTTCGGCTTGCAAGCRTCCCCCTTTTTTCCTCCAAACATAAAGATGGTCATTATGGCCAAACATTTCTGTTTTTGTTTCATCAGACCAGAGGACATTTCAGTTGCAAACCGTAGTATGGAGCAGGGCTCTGAGACTGCCGAAGAGCATCAAGGTGGTACATACCAATAGGGGGCAGTGAGTATCAAGGTGTCAGTGTTCATAAAGCAGTGAGAGAGTTACTTCCTGTCTGCTCCTGCAGGGCTGATAGCTGATGACAGTTAATTTATAATGGATAGTGGATGACTGCTAGGTTGGCCCAACTCTACCCAGACCCTCAGTCTCTAAGTCCTATACAGGGGAATAGTACTGAGAGTAATGAAATGACACAGGAGGGAGATGAGGAACGGGCACGGCAAAAACATTTAGACAGAGTAGGTGAATATGAGACTGTATGTATGTATGTATGTATGTATGTATGT
>NW_019943621.1:48042-58450 GCF_002910315.2 Salvelinus sp. IW2-2015
GAGAGTTATATTTTTATCGCTTTTTTGACCTTTCGTGATTGCATGCTTGGTTGGAAATGTTTTTAAAATGTTTTTGTATGCAGGGCGCCGTCTTCAGATAAATCGCATGGTGTGCTTTCGCCGTAAAGCCTTTTGAAATCTGAGCACACGCGGCTGGATTACAAGATGTTAAGCTTTTAAATAATGTAAGACCTTGTATCTTCATGAATGTTTAATATTACGAATGTAGTATTTTTGAATTTTCACGCTCTGCAAATTCACCGGATGTTGTCGAGGTGGGTCGCTAGCCGGACGTCTAAGCACAAATTAAGCCATTTTGCCACAACTTTGGAAGTATGCTTGGGGTCATTGTCATTTGGAAGACCCATTTGCGACCAAGCTTTAACTTCCTGACTGATGTCTTCAGATGTTGCTTCAAATAAATCCCACAATATTTTTCCTCCCTCATGAATGCCATGTATTTTGTGAAGTGCACCAGTCCCTCCTGCAGCAAAGCACCCACACAATATGATGCTTCCACCCCGTGGTTTACGGTTGGGATGGCGTTCTTCGGCTTGCAAGCCCTCCCTTTTTTCCCTCCAAACATAAAGATGGTCATTATGGCCAAACATTCTGTTTTTGTTTCATCAGACCAGAGGACATTTCAGTTGCAAACCGTAGTATGGAGCAGGGCTCTGAGAATGTGCCGAAGAGCATCAAGGCTGGTACATACCAATAGGGGGCAGTGAGTATCAAGGTTCAGTTTACATAGCAGTGAGAGAGTTACTTCCTGTCTGCTTCCTTGCAGGGCTGATAGCTGATGACAGTTAATTTATAATGGATAGTGATGACTGCTAGGTTGGCCCAACTCTACCCAGACCCTCAGTCTCTAAGTCCTATACAGGGGAATAGTACTGAGAGTAATGAAATGACACAGGAGGGAGATGAGAACGGGCACGGCAAAAACATTTAGACAGAGTAGGTGAATTATGAGACTGTATGATGTATGTAATGTATATGTATGTAGTTGTTGTGTTGTTGTGTGTGAGAGAGAGAGAGAAGAGGATAGAGAGAGAGAGAGAGAGAGAGAGAGAGAGAGAAGAGAGAAGAGAGAGAGAGAGAGAGAGAGAGAAGAGAGAGAGAAGAGAGAGAGAGAGAGAGAGAGAGAGAGAGAGAGAGAGAGAGAGAGAGAGAGAGAGAGAGAGAGAGAGAGAGAGAGAGAGAGAGAGAGAGAGAGAGAGAAGGAGGAGAGAGATGAGAGAAGAGAGGAGAGACTGTTTGTGTTCATGTTCATATTTTGCTTGTGTGTATGTACTGTGGGTGTGGCCTAACAGTTTGGGTTCAGAGCCCGGGCCAGTAGCAGTATGCTAGCTCTCACCGCGAAACACCCAAACGTCCTCACTCTTGCTCTCTCAATTCAATTCAAGGGGCTTTATTGGCATGGAAAACATGTGTTAACATTGCCAAAGAAAGTGAGGTAGATAATAAACAAAAGTGAAATAAACAATACATTAACTTACAGTAAGGCATTGTTGTCAGAATAGATGGATGTAGTTCAATACATTAATAATATAATTCACCACTACATTTCTTTGTAGTCCAAAAAATATTGCTATCAGGTTGTAAATCCCAGCAGGCCTGGTACATTGTTTGCTGCCTCCACCCATTCAGGATGCACCGCTTCAGTTTCAATGACTCAATATTCTGGACAAAAACGGACGAATGTAACTAAGGAAAAAAAATTGTAGACCTCCACAAGTCTGGTTCATCCTTGGGAGCAATTTCCAAATGCCAGATGTTACCATGTTCATCTGTACAAACAATAGTACGCAAGTATAAACACCATGGGACCACACAGCCGTCATACCGCTCAGGAAGGAGACGCGATGTTACGGCTCTCGTTTGTTGAATGAAGAGTGGACCAAGACGCAGCGTGGAAAGTGTTGAAGATTTTTATTTTCAAAAAACACTCAAACAAAATAACCAAAGTGAAAACGAAAGCGCACAGTTCTGTCAGGTACAGACACAAAACAGAAATCAAGATCCCACATAACCCAAAAGGAAAATGACAACTTATATATGATCCCCAATCAGAGACAACGATAGACACGGCCAAAAACAAAGAAATAGAAAAAATACTTTCCCACCTGAGTCACACCCTGACTTAACCAAACTTAGAAAATAATAAGGATCTCAAAGGTCAGGGCGTGACACGCAATCTGTCTCCTAGAGATGAACGTACTTTGGGGTGAAACGTGCAAATCAATCCCAGAACAACAGCATGCTGGAGGAAACAGGTACAAAAGTACCTATATCCACAGTCAAATGAGTCCTATATCAACATAACCTGAAAGGCCGCTCAGCAGGGAAGAAGCCACTGCTTTAAAACCTCCATAAAAAAGCAAGACTACGGTTTGCAACTGCACATGGGGACAAAGATCATACTTTTTGGAGAAATGTCCTCTAGTCTGATAAAWCAAAAATAGAACTGTTTGGCCATAATGACCATCGTTATGTTTGGGGGAAAAAGGGGGAAGCTTGCAAGCCGAAGAACACCATCCCAACCGTGAAGAACGGGGGTGGCAGCATCATGTTGTGGGGTTGCTTTGCTGCAGGAGGGACTGGTGCACTTCACAAAATACATGGCATCATGAGGGAGGAAAAGTATGTGGATATATTGAAGCAACATCTGAAGACATCAGTCAGGAAGTTAAAGCTTGTTCGCAAATGGGTCTTCCAAATGYACAATGACCCCAAGCATACTTCCAAAGTTGTGGCAAAATGGCTTACGGAGAACAAAGTCAATGTTTTGGAGTGGCCATCACAAAGCTGACTCAATCCTATAAGGAATATGTTGGGCAGAACTGAAAAAGTGTGTGCGCAAGGAGGCCTACAATCCTGAACTCAGTTACACCAGCTCTGTCAGGAGGAATGGACAATATTCACCCACTTATTATGGGAAGCTTGTGGAAGACTACCTGAAATGTTTGACCAATTAAACAATTTAAAGGCACGCTACACTACTAAATTGAGTGTATGTAAACTTCTGACCTCACTGGGAATGTGATGAGAAATAAAAGCTGAAATAAATAATTCTCTCGACCTAATTCTGACATTTAACATCTTAAAATGAGTGGGGATCCTAACTGACCTAAGAATGGGAATTTTTACTACGATTAAATGTCAGGAATTGTGAAACTGAGTTTAAATGTATCTGGTAAGGTATTGTAAACTTCCGTCTTCAACTGTAGCTATGATGAACTTGGAACGACTGTTATCCATTTAGCATATTTCTTGCATTCGCAAACTTCACTCTGGATATCAATCAAATCAAATTTATTTATATAGCCCTTCTTACATCAGCTGATACTCAAAGTGCTGTACAGAAACCCAGCCTAAAACAAAACAGCAAGCAATGCAGGTGTAGAAGCACGGTGGCTAGGAAAACTCCCTAGAAAGGCCAAAACCTAGGAAGAAACCTAGAGAGGAACCAGGCTATGAGGGGTGGCCAGTCCCTCTTCTGGCTGTGCGGGTGTAGATTATACAGAACATGGCCAAGATGTTCAAAATGTTCATAAATGACCAGCATGGTCAAATAATAATAATCACAGTAGTTGTCGGATATCTCTCTGTTGAATGTAAGAACACGCAACACCCGCGTATAATACAGTGTTTATTAGTTAGTCACAAACACTCTATATAACATGTAAACAGCCTACCAGCTCTGCTAGGGTGGAGTTAAAATGGTCAGTGAAGTGTTCTTCTCATTTGTGTCTGAAATAGCAAGCTAGCATGCTAGACAACTTTAGCAGTTAGCGGGTGCTTGGTTGGGACAACGCATGCATTGGCAGGCAAGTGCAGAACTACGAATGGGCGAGTTACTATTCCCCATCATGTATCAGTGCAACGTTGATGGTCAACTAGCCAAAAGGTTTGTTCCTTTGTTAGATTTTAGCCATCTTGCTCTGGCTAGCATTAGTTTTTGATCTCTTTGTTGTTGATGTAAATAACTGAGGGAGAGAGAGCCTACTGTTCATGGTTGTTTGATTAATAGGACTGTAAAGTTCCCAAATGTAAGAGAACTCCGTGGTGTTTAATATTTGAGAAATCCATTCGGTGTATTTTGTGGCTCTCTGCTTTCTACATGATCTAATGTTACGCTGTTGCTGCTGCCTGTAAACACACAGTCCAGTTCAAAGTGAATGATGAAGGCCCTACTGCTGTAAACACACAGTCAGTTTCAAAGTGAATGATAGCAGGCCCTACTGCCTGTAAACACACAGTCCAGTTCAAAGTGAATGATATAGCAGGCCACTGCTGTAACACACAGTCCATTTCAAAGTGAAATGATAGCGGCCTATGCTGTAAACACACAGTCCAGTTCAAGTGGAATGTGCAGGCACTAATGCCTGTACACACAGTCCAGTTCAAGTGAATATGGCAGCCTAATGCTGTAAACACACAGTCAGTTAAAGTGAACTGATGTCAGGCCCTAATGCCTGTAAACCACATCAGTTAAAGTGAATATAGCGGCTGTGTGGCAAATGGCTGTTTGTATAAGGTCTACTGTAGCTCTGATTGGCTGTTTGTATAAAGGTCTACTGAGCTCTGATTGGCTACAGCGCACCGGTCTCGTAGACTCCGGTCCTGGACAAGACAGATGTTTTATTAAGGTTTATTTACTGCAGTGTCTTAGTTGTCCAAACACATGGCTGCGTTTCCACTCTACATTACTATAGCATTTTTCACAAACGCCTTTATTATATGTAATTCCAAACAATTAATTAGTGCTTGTTTCCTTTGAAAATGGATCCTGTTTGAATAGACTACAATGGCTTCGTATGAGTCAAAACCTGGTCTGCTAGCTCCATTCCGCAGTGGAGTAATTCCAGGAGAAGATTATAGGTACTGACGCCATGCCACAATAAAAAATACATGTATTTGCATGATTAATGCCTAAGAAATGTATTTCATTATGTCCGATTCTGTGCTTGAAGTTTAAAACTTCTTTTACCTAAGCTAGCGGTGTTATGAAAATGTTCTCAAACCTCAAAACGCATTACGTATCTGAGAAACCTTTTGTAGGTGTAACAGTAACAGTTGAATAAGATGAGAGAAAAAGAAGAAACCCGCACATTGCTCTCGCTTGTGTCTCTTTAAGCTTTACGTATCGGCCTCAAGGCTTCGTCAGAGCTTTTATCCGTCACGCGGACGTGGGTGGAGAAGTGATACTGGCAAGAGTTTTTTTTTCTCATTCAATTTTTTTCAAAATGTTCAGAACAGGCAACATTTTTACTTCATTCTCAGGTTTACCTGAGTACTAGCTTTCTCTCTCTCTCTCTCTCACTCTCTCTTCTCTCTTCTCATCTCTCTCTCTTCTCTCTCTCCTGCTCTCTCTCTCTCTCCCTTGTTTTTTCAGGCGAGGTCTTGGCTTG
This sequence comes from Salvelinus sp. IW2-2015, assembly GCF_002910315.2. Classification (NCBI taxonomy): domain Eukaryota; kingdom Metazoa; phylum Chordata; class Actinopteri; order Salmoniformes; family Salmonidae; genus Salvelinus; species Salvelinus sp. IW2-2015. The sequence continues at coordinate 53,457 of NW_019943621.1, forward strand.
GCACGTGAGGGCTCTCGTCTCTGCTCTCTCTCTCTCCTCTATCTTCTCTCTCTGCTGCTCTCCTCGGTTCTCTCATCTCCTTCTTCTCTTCTCGTCTCTCGCTCTCGTCGTCTCTCTCTTCTCTCTCTCTCTCTCTCGTCGACAGTCGAACGATACTCTCTCGTCTCGCTCTCTTCTCGCTTCCCACGCTTCTCCTTCAGCTCACTATCCTGCTCTCTCGTTCATCTCGCTCTACTCTCTTGCTTTGGCTCTCTCTCTCTCGCTCTCTCTCCGCTCTCTCAATGGCTTCCGTCGGCTCTTCTCTGCTCTCGTCTCTCGCTCTTCTCTGCTCTCTGGCTCTCATCGCTCTCACTGCGCTCTCGCTCTCATCTCTCTCTCTGCTCGGTCTTCGCCTCGTTATCCTCTGTGCTCTTTCTCATCCAGCTTCTCGTCGTACTCTCCCGGTCTCTCTCTGCTCCTCTTCCTCTCAGTTGCTTCGTCTCTGCTCTCCCTTGCTCTCTCTCCTTGCTCCCTCTGCTCTGGACCTCTGCTCTTCTCCTCCTCCTGCTTGTCTCTCTTCTCTCCCGTTGGTTCTTTCCTTCTCTCCTCTCTCTCTTCTCTCTCTCTCTCTCTTCTCTCTCTCGTCTTCTCTCTCGCTCCCTCTTCTCTTTTGTCTCTTTCGTCTTATTCATCTCTTCCTCTCTTCTTCCTTCTGCCTGAGTCTTCTCTCGTCACCAACAGCACATAACCCAATCAAACCTTCAACTGCTCATATTCTCCTGAAGGACAAGGCGAGAAAGAGAAAAGCATTCCTCTTTTTCTTCGTTCCGTTTCTGATTTCCTCCCTCTCTGCCGTCCATCGTCCTCCTCCATCTCTCTCCACCTATCCTCCAGATCTCTAACCCCATTTTCACTCCCTCCATCTCTCCCCTCCATCTATCCCCGTCCTATCTCTCCCCCTCACATTCTTCTCCTCCATCTCTCCCTCCATCTCTCTCCTTCTGTCTCTCCTCCTTCTTCTCCCTCTCCATCTCTCCTTCTCCATCTTTCCTTCTCTCCCTCGTCCTCATCCCCTCCTTTCTTCTCCCTCCTTCCTCTTCCCTCCATTCCTCCCTTCCATCATCGTCCCTTCCATCTACTGCCCTTCCGAGTCTCTCCCGCATTTCTCTCCCTCCATCTCTCCTCCGATTTTCTTCTCTCCCTTCCTTCTCCCTCCTTCTCTCTCCTCTTCCTTCGTCTTCCTCCTTCTTTCCTTTGACCATCATCTTATCCAGCTTCTTCTCCTCCTGTCGGTCTCCCTCCATCTTCCTCCTCTTTCCCTCTCTTCCCCCTTTTCTCTCACTCAATCTTTCTCTCTCCTCCATACTTCTCCTTCTCTCCCTCCATTTGTGCCGTTCCCATCCCTCTTTCCTCTTTTCCCTCCTCTTTCCCTCCGTTTCCCTTCCTCCTCATCCTCCCTCCTTCTACTCGCCTCCTTCCTCTCCACTGCGGCCCATCTTCTCACTTCTCCTTCACTAAGATAAATAAAACTAAAAGTGTGTTACTTGTTTCCTGCCATTTTACTAGGCAAAGTCAAACATACTCAAATGCAACATAAATCCTTTTTCAACTCTCTTTACTTCTCCGCGCTGGCTCTGACAGAGCCTGACGCTCTCGATGCCAGTAATTTCTAGCGATAGTGCAGTAAGGAAATCTGCCTTTAGCAGGACAGAGAGTCAGTTGGTGAATTATGCGTACTATAACGATGGTAAGTGTTGGCACAGACGACACGCAAGACCTCACACTACTAGCCATCACACAGAATGACACACGAACACTCCACACAGAGCCCAACTTGACGACACCACACCACACACACACACAAGACACAAGCACACACACACACCAGTACACACACAACACACCAGGTTGAGGACCTGACCTTAGGAGAGACGAAGCTAACGAGAGGCAAGCCCCAAAAATGTTGGGGGGGGGCACACGGGTGGTTGGCGGAGCCACGTTTCAGACCAGAGCCAACTCCTCACACTCGCTTTAAGAAGCGTGTGACCGTTCAGGCACCATGTTTTGCGGAGATACGCAATGTGTCTCCAGTGCGCATCCACAGCCCGGTGCGTTCTGTACCAGCTCCTCGCACTTGCCGGGCTAAAGTGAGAATCCAGCCAGGACAGGATGTGCCAGCTCTACACTCCAGACCTCCAGTGCGCCTCCTCGGTCCAGGATATCCTGCGCCGGCTCGACGCACTGTGTCGCCAGTGCACCTTCACAGTCCTGTGCGTCCTGTGCCAGTGCTCCGCACTTGCCTGGCTAAAGTGAGRACACAGCCAGGACGTGATGTGCCAGCTCTATGCTCCAGACCTCCAGTGRGCCTCCACGGTCCAGTATATCCTGTGCCAGCTCCATGCACCCGGCCTCCAGTGCGTGTCTCCAGCCTGGTACTCCAGCCTGGTAAGATCCCACAAACTAAAGGTGGGGAAAAAGGCTGCCTAAGTATGATCCCCAATCAGAGACAACGGTAGACAGCTGCCTCTGATTGGGAACCATACCCGGCCAAGAAAGGAAATAGACAAACTAGAATGTCCACCCAAATCACACTGTTGCGTCAAAAAACAGAACACTCAAAACATGAGCACAATGGCAGCTCTTCCTTTAAAGAACTCCAGGCCTCAAGAGGGCAGATAACCCAAAAACACGGGTGGAACTAAAAAATTGAGCCAGGATTTCTGGAGGGACTACTTTTACATGCGCACCTGGCAGATAAGCATGGGAATAAAATGTTTGGGCTTAGCTTTGCTTGGGTCCTCAACATACAAACAGCTCATTGTTCAACCCTAAATACGCAACTGGTATGTAATGTTTGGAATGATTTATTATGTTGCATCCAGTGCTTAGCACAATTTACATGTTTAACTCTGGTAGGAGTGGTGACTTCTTTTGTTGTGGATATTTTCTGACTGCAGAAGTAATTGCTTGAAGTGCTAGATTGAATTGTTTAAACGTTTACTTTATTCAAAGCCATGCTTTGTTGCTGTGTCATGCATTGTTTATTGTGTAAAATAATGCATGTTTATTCTCTGTTTAAGGTTATCAACCTATTCCTATTCCCTATTCCTCTGTCATTCAACTACTCTATTCAACAAATCAACTGTTTCAACATATTCAACAAATGGCATCAAAACCATAATAAAACACCGGAAAGGAATTGAGTTGTCCCTTTGCATCCTTCACGTGTTGAGCAAGCTGTTTTCAAGTTTGGGCAGAGCTGAAATAATTATAACACCTAGACAACTTGACACACACCCTGACCTAACCAAATAGAGAAATAAAAAGGCTCTCTAAGGTCAGGGCGTGACACTACTGTTCAAAAGTTTGGGGTCACATAGAAATATCCTTGTTATTTTTTTAAGAAAAGCAAAAAACTTGTCCATTTAAAATAACATCAAATTGATCAGAAATACAGTGTAGACATTGTTAATGTTGTAAATGAGTATTGTAGCTGGAAACGGATGATTGTTTTAGAGTACAGAGGCCCATTATCAGCAACCATCACTCCTGTGTTCCAATGGCACGTTGTGTTAGCTAATCCAAGTTTATAATTTTAAAAGGCTAATTGACCATTAGAAAACCCTTTTGCAATTATGTTAGTACAACTAAAAACTGTTGTACTGATTAAAGAAGCAATACAACTGGCCATCTTTAGACTAGTTGAGTATCTGGAGCATCAGCATTTGTTAGTTCAATTACAGGCTCAAAATGGTTTCTTAATTGACTTTGAGACTGGTGTTTTGCGGGTACTATTTAATGAAGCTGCAAGTTGGGGACTTGTGAGGCGTCTGTTTCTCAAACTAGACACTCTAATGTACTTGTCCTCTTGCTCAGTTGTGCACCGGGGCATCCCAGTCCTCTTCTTATTCTGGTTAGAGCCAGTTTGCGCTGTTCTGTGAAGGGAGTAGTACACAGCGTTGTACGAGATCTTRGGTTTCTTGGTAAATTTCTCGCATGGAATAGCCTTCATTTCTCAAAACAAGAATAGACTGATGAGTTTCAGAAGAAAGGCTTTGTTTCTGGCCATTTTGAGTCTGTAATCGTCAGGTGAAGCTGGTTGAGAGAATGCCCAGAGTTTGCAAAGCTATCATCAAAGCAAAGGGTGGCTACTTTGAAGAATCTAAAATCTAAAATGTGTTTAACACTTTTTTGGTTACTATATGATTCCGTATATGTTATTTCATAGTTGTGATGTCCTCGCTGTTAATCTACAATGTAGAAAATAGTAAAAATAAAGAAAAACCTTTGAATGAGTAGGTGTGTCAAAACTTTTGACTGGTCCTGTATATATTGGGCTCCCGAGTGGTGCAGCGCTCTAAGGGACTGTATCTCAGTTCTGTGACACCCTGGTTCGTATCCAGGCTGTATCGCAACCGGCCTTGATTGGGAGTCCCATTGGCCCAGGCTCATCCGGTGTTGGCCGTCATTGTAAATACACTATGTTTTTCTTAAACTGATTTGCATAGTTAAAAAAAGGTTAAATGAAATAAATGTTTTATTTAAAATGTATTTATTCCGGACTCCGACATTTCTCGTCATAATATTTCTGAATTTAACCCCTATTCTTTCACTTTTAGATTGGTGTGTATTAATGTAAAATGTTTAATATTACTGCACTTTTGTAGCTAGGAACACAAGCATTTCGCTACACCCACAATAACATCTGCTTAATATGTGTATGTGACCAATAYAAAAAGTGATTTCAAATTGATCAGTGACTGGAGAGAGGAGGTATTGGCGGTGGTTTTGTTTTCTGCAGTTACAGGGCGATAGTCTGGATTTACTGCAGGGGAGTCAGATACTGTCGCAGCGTATCTGGAGAGGAAGAGACAGGGATACGGCTGCTCTCCACCTCTTGATGAGTTTGTTGTTTAATTAAAGTGACAGTAATGGAACTAGAATATTGGTGTGTATACAGGGTGTGTGTGTGTGTGTATACAGGGTGTGTGTGTGTGTATACAGGGTGTGTGTGT
>NW_019943621.1:62273-70038 GCF_002910315.2 Salvelinus sp. IW2-2015
AGATACGTCAGACATTTTGAGGCTTGATTTCCTAGTATTTTCATTGTGTAACCACGGTTTTGTATAGCTAAATATGCAAATTTTCGAACAAACTGTATATGTATGTTGTAAAATGATGTTACAGGAGTGTCATCGGAAGAATTCTGAGAAGGTTAGTGAAAAAATTAATATATTTTGGCGTGATTACGTTATAGCTCTTTGGCTGGAATCGATGCTCTGGTAACGTTTGCACATGTGGTATGCTAACTTATCGATTATTGTGTTTTCGCTGAAAAACGCTTAGAAAATCTGAAATATGGTCTGAAATCACAGAACTGTGTCTTTCCATTGCTATGCTTTGTCTATTTTTATGAAATGTTTTATGATGAGTAAATTGGTCATACACGTTGCTCTCTAGTAATTCTAGTCGATTTGTGATGGTCGTGGCAATTGTAAACTGTGATTTCTACCTGAAATATGCACTTTTTTCTAACAACACCTATCCATACCATAAATATGTTATCAGACTGTCATCTGATGAGTTTTTTCTTGGTTGTGGCTATCAATATCTTAGTTTAGCCGAATTGGTGATAGCTAGTGGTGGAGAGAGAAAATGGTGGACAAAGAAAATGGTGTATTTTGCTAACGTGGTTAGCTAATAGATTTACATATTGTGTTCCCTGTAAAACATTTAAAAAACAGAAATGATGGGTTTATTCACAAGATCTGTATCTTTCATCGGTGTCTTGGACTTGTGATTTAATGATATTTAGATGCTACTATCTACTTGTGAAGCTATGCTAGCTATGCTTATCAGTGTGGGGGGGGTGGGGTGATCCCGGACCCGGGGTAGAGGCTCGTTAGAGGTTAATATGCATATTGTAAGAGCAAAAATTGATTAAGAGGCCGTTTGAAAATTGGCACATATTTTCCAGTTTTTCCAATACCTGCAGCCATAACAGGTGTTAAACAACTTCTTTGCTCGCTTTGAGGACAATACAATGCCACTGATTCGGCCCACTCCCAAAGCCTGTGGGCTCTCCTTCTCTGTGGCCAACGTGAGTAAAACATTTAAATGTGCTAACCCTAACACTGCTAACCCCAGCATGAGCATTTCTCTACACTCGCATTAACATCTGCTAACCATGTGCACGTGACCAATACAATTTGATTTGATTTGACACTGCCTTTGGGACAGCTTTATATAGGCCAAAACATTTTTTGTGAACACCGTTTGTCACCGTTATAGTGCAATTTATGTATTGTTTAGTGTTGTGTAGTGGCTTTGCTGGCATGCATCCCACTTGATATCTATATATTTTTTGGCCCCACCAAGATTTACATGCTAAAATTGCCACTGAACACAGTGTATGTCCTATATTATATGACGAGGGATCAGTCTTCCCTTCCCTTAGGATCTAAGGCTTGGATATACCTCATATTTAGTAGGAGATTGAAGTAGTGACTGCAGGAGTATCAGTTGTCTCAACAGCTCAGTACACAGTGTGAGAGAAGTAAACACACACATACATGTTTCACTATCCTCGTGGCGACCAAACAATTGATTCCCATTAAAAATCTTATTTTTGTCACACCGTGATCTGTTTCKCCTGTCTTGTGCTTGTCTCCACGCCACCATCAGATATCTCCCATTTGTTCCCATTCTCCCCTGTGTATTTATACCAGTGGTGTCTGTTTGTCTGTTGCCAGTTCATCTTGTCACGTCAAGCCTAATAGCGGGTTTTTCCGTACTCCAATTTTTCTAGTCCTCCCTGTTCCGAACTTTTCCGCCAGCCCTGACACTGAGCCTGCCTGCCATACCGTTCTGCCTGCCCTGACACTGAGCCCGCCTGCCATACCGTTCCGCCTGCCCTGACCTCGAGCCTGCCTGCCATATTGTACCCATTCGACTCTGACCTGGTTTTGGCACTACTGCCTGTCCTCGACATGCCTCTTGCCTGCCCCTTGTCTATTAATAAATATCAGAGACTCTAACCATCTGCCTCCTGTGTCTGCATTGGGGTCTCGTCCTGTGTCATTATAATTGTCCCTAACCCTTAACAGAAAACCCATAACACAAACCCTAAACCTAACCTCTAACCCTAACCCTAACCCTGATTGTAACCCTAAACCTAACCGCTAAGCTTTTCTCGTTGTGGAGACTGGCAAAATGTCACCACTTCTCAACATGTTACTTGTTTTACTATCCTTGTGAGGACTTCTGGTACCGTCAAGTATAGAAAAACTAACAACAAAAATCCCCCCCCCCACATACACACACACACACACACACACACACAACCCCAACCTTAACCCTTACCCTAACCCTAAACCTACTCTACGCTCCTAATCCTGATCCTAAACCTAGCTCTCTTAACCTCTGATCCGTTAAACCTAACCACTAACCCTCACCCTAACTACTAAATCTAGCTCCTAACTCCTGAGCCTAAACTACTACCACTAACCCTTACGCCTAACCTAAATCTAGCTCCTAACCTGATCCTAAACATAGCTTCCTAACCTGATCCTAAAACCTAACCACTACCTTACCTCTCCTAAATCTGCTCCTAACCTGATCCTAAACCTAACCACTAAACCCTTACTAACCTAAATCTAGCTTCTAACCTGAATCCCTAACTAACCACCTAACCCCCTTACCTAACCCAAATCTAGCTCTAACCCTAATCCTAAACTAACCACTAACCCTTACCCTAACCCTAATCTAGCTCCTAACCCTGATCCTAAACCTAACCACAACCTTACCCTAACCTAAATTCTAGCTCCTAACCCTGATCTAAACCTAACCACTAACCCCTTACCCTAATCCTAAATCTAGCTCCTAACCCTGATCCTAAACCTAACCCACTAACCCTTACCCTACCCTAAATCTAGCTCCTAACCTGATCCTAAACCTAACCACTAACCCTTACCCTAAAACCTAAATCTAGCTCCTAACCCTGATCCTAACCTAACCCTACCCCTTACCTAACCCTAAATCTAGCTCCTAACCCTGATCCTAAACCTAACCACTAACCCCTTACCTAAACCTAAATCTAGCTCCTAACCCTGATCCTAACCTAACCACTACCCCCTACCCTAAACCTAATTCTAGCTCAACCCTGATCCTAAACCTAACCACTAACCCCCTACCCTAATCCAAATCTTAGCTCCTAACCCTGATCCTAAACCTAACCACTAAACCCCTTACCCTAACTCTTAATTCTAGCTCCTAAACCTGATCCTAAACCTAACCATAACCTTACCCTAAACCTAAATCTAGCTCCTAACCCTGATCATACACTAACACTAACCCCTTACCCTAACCCTAAATCTAGTCCTAACCCTGATCCTAAACCTAACCACTAACCCCTTACCTAACCCTACATCTAGCTCCTAAACCCTGATCCTAAACCTACCAATAACCCCTTACCTAAACTAAATCTAGCTCTCAACCCTGATCCTAAACCTAACCACTAACCCTTTACCTAAACCTAAATCTTAAGCTCACACCTGATCCTAAAACTAACACTAGACCCCTTACCCTAACCTAAATCTAGCTCACTTAACTGCATCCTAAACCTACCACTAACCCCCTACCCTAACCTAATTCTAGCTCTAACCCTGATCCTCAACCTAACACTAACCCACTATCCCTAATCCTAATCTAGCTCCTAACCCTGATCCTAAACCTAACCACTAACCCCTTACCCTAACCCTGAATCTAGCTCCTAACCCTGATCCTAAACCTAACCACTAACCCCCTACCCTAACCCTAATTGTAATACTATCCCTAAACCTAACCACTAACCCCCTACCCTAACCCTAACCCTAAACCCAGCTCCTAACCCTGATCCTAACCCTAATTGTAACACTATCCCTAAACCTAACCCCTAACCCTAAAATAGCCTTTGTCCTAAAGCGGAAGTGGGAAAATGTCCCCACGAGGGACTATTTTTTTACTATCATTGTGGGGACTTTGGGGGTATAAAGTCTCCAGAAAGATAGAAGAACCAACACTGTTCTTTTTTTAATGTAGGGCGCAAAACACCACATTTCAAGGTGTTTTTGACATCATGGGTTGCTCCTCCTGCTTGAGGCTCCTCCTTCCTTAATTCTGAATGACTCAAGGTTAAAGGTTAGTTAAGGGTTAAAACTAAAACAACTCCAGTTCAGGTCTCATGCTTTATTTGTAACGTGCACAAGTACAGTGAAATGCTTAACTTGCCAGCCCTTCCCAACCATGCAGTATTCAATATCAAAATGGTAGAACTAAGAAACAGGAGAACTAAGAACAAAGAGAAGAAGCTGTATAAAGGGTCAGGGCCAGTACAGCATTAACAATGTGCAGGGATACTGGAGTACAGAGAAATAAATGTACATGTAGACAGGGATTAGGAGAAAGTGAACGGTAACAGGATACATCCTACTGCACCTACTACTACTACTTCTAATAATAGTAATAATTAGAATAGTAATAATAATAATAATAGTAATAATTATAGTAATACTATTAATATTAATAATAATCATAGTAGTAGTAATAATAATAATAGAAAACATAGTAATACTATTAATAATAGTAATAGTAATAATAATATAAATGATACTCATAGACCTAATAATAGTAATAACAGTATAATCATAGTAATAATCATAGTAATAATAATAGTAGTTATAATAATTCTCTCTTTCTCTCTTTCTTTCTTTCTCTCTCTCGAAGGACCTGAGCCCTAGGACCATGCCTCAGGACTACTTGGCCTGATGACTCCTTGCTGTCCCCAGTCCACCTGGCCGTGCTGCTGCTCCAGATTCAACTGCGGCTATGGAACCCTGACCTGTTCACCGGACGTGCTACCTGTCTCAGACCTGCTGTTTCCAACTCTCTAGAGACAGCAGGAGCGGTAGAGATACTCTCAATGATCGGCTATGAAAAGCTAACTAACATTATCTCCTGAGGTGCAGACTTGTTGCACCATCGACAACTACTGTGATTATTATTATTTGACCCTGCTGGTCATTTATGAACATTTGAACATCTTGGCCATGTTCTGTTATAATCTCCACCTGGCACAGCTATAAGAGGACTGGCCACGCCTAATAGCCTGGTTCCTCTCTAGGTTTCTTCCTAGGTTTTGGCCATTCTAGGGAGTTTTTCCTAGCCACCGTGCTTCTACACCTGCATTGCTTGCTGTTGTTTGGGGTTTTAAGGCTTTGGCGTTTCTGTACAGGCACTTTGGGACATGACTATCAGGCAGAATGTAAGAAAGGGCTTTATAAATACATTTGATTGATAGAAATAATAAAAGTAACAGAGACAAGTAATAGTAATAGGGAATTACCCATTAAGACGCAATTCATAACTAATAGTATAATAATAATTGTAATAATATACTAATATTAGTATAATAAATAATAAATAATAATAATGTAAATGACTAATCGTAATAATAATTAGCCAAATAGAGATAATAACAGTAATAATGACTAATATAAGTAAGAGATAGTAAGTTAAATATAGTATTAATAGATAGTAATTAAATAGTAAATATACATAGTAGTAAATAATAATAATACTAGTAATTAGAGTAATAATTAATAAGTACATAGTAATAATAATATAATATAATAATAATATAGTAGTCAATAATAATAACAAAATATATAACAATAACTAAGAATAAATAAGAATTAAATAGTAATAGTAAGTAATAGTATAATATTAATAAGATAATAATAATATGTAGTAATATAACATAAAATAATAAATAATATAATAATAATAGAATATATAATTGACTAATAGGTATAAAATAGATACATAATCAATAATAGTAATAATGGTATAATAAATATAGTAATATAATAATATAATAATAGTAATTAATAGTATATAATAGTAATATAATAGTAATAATAATTAATAGTATAGATAATAGTAAGTTAAGCATAGTAATAGTAATATATAATAATAATAATAAAATAGTAATAATATAATAATAGTAATAATAATAGTAATAATAATTATTATAGATTAATAAAATATATAATGTTAAATAATAATAATATTAATAATATATGAATAATTAATAATGTAATTAATTAATTATAGTAATAATAATAAATATAATAAATAAATAGAATATAATAAAGCCATAATAATATAATAATCAATAATAATATATAATATAATAATAGTAATATAATAATAATATAATATAGTAATAAGTAATATAATATATATAGTAATACATATAGCAATAATAATAATTATAATAATTATAGTAATAATATAGTAATAATATAATAAATAATAGATGTAATATATTAATAATAATAGTAAATAAATAAAATATATATATAATAGTATAATAAAGTAATATAATAATAGTAATAGTAATAAATAAAGTAATAATAATAGTATGTAAATAGTAATTAATCTAGTAATCAATAATATAATTAATATAATAATAATACTATAATAGTTAATATAGTAATAGTAATATTAATAATAGTAATAATAGTAATAATAATAATATAGTAATATTAGTAATAATAATAATAAAATAATGATTAATAATGTATAAAATAATTAAGTAATATAACATATAGTAATTATATAAAGTTTAAAATATAGTATAATAATATATAATATATAATAATAATAATGAGTAGTATAAATAAAGTATATAGAATAAGTAATAGATAATATAATTATAATACACTAGTATAATAATAATTAAGTAACTAATTGTAGGTAATAATAATAATAATAGTAGTAAAAGTAGTAATAATGATATAACTGTAATAAAAATATATAGTGAATAAATTAATAATAAATAATTAGTATAATAATATAATAATAATAATACATAATCAGTAATTAGTAAAATACTTATAATAATAGTAAGAATATATGATGCGGAGCGACACACAGGAGAACCCCAAGCGCAGAACTCAGATGAGGAAGGAAACTGGAAGGAGTTTGCCTGAGGGACAGAAAGGAGGGACAACAAACGGAGACCCAAGAGAGAGAGGGACAAACAAACAGATCCAGAGAGAGGGACAAACAAAGAGAACAGAGAGAGAGGGACAACAAACAGATCCAGAGAGAGAGGGACACAAACAATCCAGAGAGAGAGGGACAAAAAAACAGATCCAAGAGAGAGAGACAACAAAACAAACAGATCCAGAGAGGGAGGGACAACAAACAGATCCAGAGAGAGAGGGACAACAAACAGATCCAGAGAGAGAGGGACAACAAACAGATCAGAGAGAGAGGACAAAAGATCCAAACAGATCCAAGGAGAGAGGACAAACAGATCCAAGAAACACAACAGACAAAGACGACAAGAGAGAGGGCCAAAGGGACAAAGAAGACAAAACAACAGATCCAGAGAGAGGGACAACAAACAGATCCAGAGAAGAGGGACAAACAAACAGATCCAGAGAGAGAGGGAACAACAACAGATCCAGAGAGAGAGGGACAACAACAGATCAGAGAGAGAGGGACAAACAAACAGATCCAGAGAGAGAGGGACAACAAAACAGATCTAGAGAGAGGACACAAAACAGATCCAGAGAGAAGATGGGGACAACAAACAGATCAGAGAGAGGGGGACAAACAAACAGAGATCCAGGAGGAAGAGGGACAACAACCAGATCCAGAAGAGAGATGGACAAAACAAACGAGATCAGAGAAGAGAGGGAGACAACAAACAGATCCAGAGAGAGAGGAACAAACAAACAGATCCAGGCAGAGAAGAAGGGAGACAACAAACCAGATCCG